>NW_027423422.1:0-82814 GCF_048934315.1 Petromyzon marinus | reverse complement strand
GGTCCCGGGCGGTCCGGGGCGGTCCCGGGCGGTCCCGGGCGGGTCCCGGGCGGGTCCCGGGCGGTCCCGGGCGGTCCGGGGCGGTCCAGGGCGGTCCGGGGCAATCCGGGGCGGTCCCGGGCGGTCCGGGGCGGTCCCGGGCGATCCTGGGCGGTCCCGGGCGGTCCGAGGCGGTCCCGGGCGGTCCGGGGCGGTCCCGGGCGGTCCCGGGCGGTCCCAGGCGTTCTAGGGCGGTCCCGGGCGGTCCGGGGCGGTCCGGGCGGTCCCGGGCGGTCGCGGGCAGTCCCGGGCGGTCCAGGGCGGTCCCGGGCGGTCCGGGGCGGACCCGGGCGGTCCGGGGCGGTCCCGGGCGGTCCGGGGCGGTCCTGGGCGGTCCCGGGCGGTCTAGGGCGGTCCGGGCGGTCCTGGGCGGTCCTGGGCGGTCCGAGGCGGTCCCGGGCGGTCCGGGGCGGTCCCGGGCGGTCCCGGGCGGTCCCGGGCGTTCTAGGGCGGTCCCGGGCGGTCTGGGGCGGTCCCGGGCGGTCCCGGGCGGTCCCGGGCGGTCGGGGCGGTCCCGGGCGGTCCGGGTGTGGTCTGGGCGGTCCGGGTGTGGTCCCGGGCGGTCCGGGGCGGTCCCGGGCGGTCCCGGGCGGTCCCGGGCGGTCCCGGGTGGTCCCGGGCGGTCTCGGGTGGTCACGGGCGGTCCCGGCGCTCCAGGGCGGTCCTGGGTGGTCCCGGGCGGTCCCGGGCGGGTCCGGGCGGTCCGGGGCGGTCCCGGGCGGTCCCGGCGGTCCCGGGCGGTCCGGGGTGGTCCCGGGCGGTCCGGGTCGGTCCCAGGCGGTCCGGGGCAGTCACGGGCGGTCCGGGGCGGTCCCGGGTGGTCCGGGGCGGTCCCGGTGGGTCCGGGGCAGTCCCGGGCGGTCCGGGGCGGTCCCGGGCGGTCCGGGGTAATCCGGGGCGGTCCCGGGCGGTCCGGGGCGGTCCCGGGCGGTCCGGGGCGGTCCCGGGCGATCCCGGGCGGTCCCGGTCGTTCTAGGGCGGTCCCGGGCGGTCCGGGGCGGTCCCGGGCGTTCTAGGGCGGTCCCGGGCGGTCCCGGGCGGTCGGGGCGGTCCCGGGCGGTCCGGGTGTGGTCCTGGGCGGTCCGGGTGCGGTCCCGGGCGGTCCGGGTGCGGTCCAGGTGCGGTCCTGGGCGGTCCGGGGCGGTCCCTGGCGGTCCCGGGCGGTCGGGGGCGGTCCCGGGCGGTCCGGGTGTGGTCCTGGGCGGTCCGGGTGGGTCCCGGGCGGTCCCGGGTGGTCCCGGGCGGTCTCGGGCGGTCCCGGGCGGTCCCGGCGGTCCAGGGCGGTCCTGGGCGGTCCCGGGCGGTCCCGGCGGTCCCGGGCGGTCCGGGGCGGTCCCGGGCGGTCCCGGGCGGTCCCGGGCGGTCCCGGGCAGTCCCGGGCGGTCCCGGGCGGTCCCGGGCGGTCCAGGGCAGTCCCGGGCGGTCCGGGGCGGTCCCGGGCGGTCCGGGGCGGTCCTGGGCGGTCCGGGGCAGTCCCGGGCGGTCCGGGGCAGTCTCGGGCGGTCCGGGGCGGTCCCGGGCGGTCCCGGGCAGTCCGGGGCGGTCCTGGGTGGTCCGGGGCGGTCCCGGGCGGTCCGGGGTGGTCCCGGGCGGTCCGGGGCAATCCGGGGCAGTCCAGGGCGGTCCGGTGCGTTCCCGGGCGGTCCCGGGCAGTCCGGGGCGGTCCTGGGTGGTCCGGGGCGGTCCCGGGCGGTCCGGGGCGGTCCCGGGCGGTCCGGGGCAATCCGGGGCGGTCCGGGGCGGTCCGGGGCGGTCCGGGGCAGTCCCGTGCGGTCCCGGACGGTCCCGGGCGGTCGGGGCGGTCCCGGGCGGTCCCGGGCGGTCCGGGGCGGTCCCGGGCGGTCCCTGGCGGTCCGGGCGGTCCCGGGCTGTCCCATGGCGGTCCCGGGCGTTCCGGGGCAGTCCCGGGCGGTCCGGGGCGGTCCCGGGCTGTCCGGGTGTGGTCCTGGGCGGTCCGGGTGCGGTCCCGGGCGGTCCGGGGCGGTCCCGGGCGGTCCCGGGCGGTCCCGGGCGGTCCCGGGTGGTCTCGGGCGGTCTCGGGCGGTCCCGGGCGGTCCCGGCGATCCAGGGCGGTCCCTGGCGGTCCAAGGCGGTCCTGGGCGGTCCTGGGCGGTCCGGGGCGGTCCCGGGCGGTCCCGGGCGGTCCCGGGCGGTCCCGGGCGGTCCCGGTGGTCCGGGCCGTCCCGGGCGGTCCCGGGCGGTCCGGGCGGTCCCGGGCGGTCCCGGGTGGTCCCGGGCCGTCCCGGGCGGTCCGGGGCGGTCCCGGGCGGTCCGGGGCGGTCCCGGGTGGTCCGGGGCGGTCCCGGGCGGTCCGGGGCGGTCCCGGGCGGTCCCGGGCGGTCCCGGGCGGTCCTGGGCGGTCCCGGGTGGTCCCGGGCGGTCCGGGGCGGTCCCGGGCGGTCCGGGGCAGTCGCGGCGGTCCGGGGGCGGTCCCGGGCGGTCCTGGGCGGTCCCGGGCGGTCCGGTGCAGTCCCGGGCGTTCCGGGCGGTCCCGGGCGGTCCGGGGCGGTCCCGGGCGGTCCCGGGCAGTCCCGGGCGGTCCCGGGCGGTCCTGGGCGGTCCCGGGTGCTCCTGGGCGGTCCGGGGCGGTCCCGGGCGGTCCCGGGCGCTCCCGGGCGGTCCCGGGTGGTCCCGGGCGGTCCCGGGCGTACCCGGGCGGTCTCGGGCGGTCCCGGGCGGTCCAGGGCGGTCCCGGGCGGTCCCGGGCGGTCCCGGGCGGTCCCGGGCGGTCCCAGGCGTTCCAGGGCGTTCCCGGGCGGTCCAGGGCGGTCCCGGGCGGTCATGGGCGGTCCCGGGCGGTCCGAGGCGGTCCCGGGCGGTCCGGGGCGGTCCTGGGCGGTCCCGGGCGGTCCCGGGTGTTCTAGGGCGGTTCCGGGCGGTCCGGGGCGGTCCTGGGCGGTCCTGGGCGGTCCGGGCGGTCGGGGCGGTCCCGGGCGGTCCGGGTGTGGTCCTGGGCGGTCCCAGGCGGTCCCGGGCGGTCCCGGGCGGTCCGGGGCGGTCCCGGGCGGTCCGGGGCAGTCCCGGGCGTCCGGGCAGTCCCGGGCGGTCCGGGGCGGTCCCGGGCGGTCCGGGGCAGTCCCGGGCGGTCCGGGGCAGTCCTGGGCGGTCCGGGGCGGTCCCGGGCGGTCCCGGGCGGTCCCGGGCGGTCCCGGGCGGTCCCGGGCAGTCCCGGGCGGTCCCGGGCGGTCCCGGGTGGTCCCGGGCGGTCCGGGGCGGTCCCGGGCGGTCCCGGCCGCTCCCGGGCGGTCCCGGGCGGTTCCGGGCGGTCCCGGGCGTACCCGAGCGGTCTCGGGCGGTCCCGGGCGGTCCAGGGCGGTCCCGGGCGGTCCCGGGCGGTCCCGGGCGGTCCCGGGCGTTCCAGGGCAGTCCCGGGCGGTCCAGGGCGGTCCCGGGCGGTCCTGGGCGGTCCCGGGCGGTCCGAGGCGGTCCCGGGCGGTCCGGGGCGGTCCAGGGCGGTCCCGGGCGGTCCCGGGCGTTCTAGGGCGGTCCCGGGCGGTCCGGGGCGGTCCCGGGCGGTCCCGGGCGGTCCCGGGCGGTCCCGGGCGGTCGGGGCGGTCCCGGGCGGTCCGGGTGTGGTCCTGGGCGGTCCGGGTGCGGTCCCGGGCGGTCCGGGTGTGGTCCTGGGCGGTCCGGGTGCGGTCCCGGGCGGTCCGGGTGTGGTCCTGGGCGGTCCGGGTGCGGTCCCGGGCGGTCCCGGGCGGTTCCGGGCGGTCCGGGCGTACCCGAGCGGTCTCGGGCGGTCCCGGGCGGTCCAGGGCGGTCCCGGGCGGTCCCGGGCGGTCCCGGGCGGTCCCGGGCGTTCCAGGGCGGTCCCGGGCGGTCCAGGGCGGTCCCGGGCGGTCCTGGGCGGTCCCGGGCGGTCCGAGGCGGTCCCGGGCGGTCCGGGGCGGTCCAGGGCGGTCCCGGGCGGTCCCGGGCGTTCTAGGGCGGTCCCGGGCGGTCCGGGGCGGTCCCGGGCGGTCCCGGGCGGTCCCGGGCGGTCCCGGGCGGTCGGGGCGGTCCCGGGCGGTCCGGGTGTGGTCCTGGGCGGTCCGGGTGCGGTCCCGGGCGGTCCGGGTGTGGTCCTGGGCGGTCCCGGGTGCGGTCCCGGGCGGTCCGGGGCAGTCCTGGGCGGTCCGGGGCGGTCCCGGCGGGCCCGGGCGTGCCCGGGCGGTCCGGGCGGTCCCGGGCGTCCGGGCAGTCCCGGGCAGTCCCGGGCGGTCCCGGGCGGTCCCGGGTGGTCCCGGGCGGTCCGGGGCGGTCCCGGGCGGTCCCGGCCGCTCCCGGGCGGTCTCGGGCGGTCCCGGGCGGTCGCGGGCGTTCCAGGGCGGTCCCGGGCGTCCAGGGCGGTCCCGGGCGGTCCTGGGCGGTCCCGGGCGGTCCGAGGCGGTCCCGGGCGGTCCGGGCGGTCCCGGGCGGTCCCGGGCGGTCCCGGGCGTTCTAGGGCGGTCCCGGGCGGTCCGGGGCGGTCCCGGGCGGTCCCGGGCGGTCCCGGGCGGTCCCGGGCGGTCGGGGCCGTCCCGGGCGGTCCGGGTGTGGTCCTGGGCGGTCCGGGGCGGTCCCGGGCGGTCTGGGGCAGTCCCGGGCGGTCTGGGGCGGTCCCGGGCGGTCCGGGGCGGTGCCGGGCGGTCCGGGCAGTCCCGGGCGGTCCAGGGCAGTCCTGGGCGGTCCGGGGCGGTCCCGGGCGGTCCCGGGCGGTCCCGGGTGTCCCGGGCGGTCCGGGGCGGTCCCGGGCGGTCCCGGGTGCTCCCGGGCGGTCCTGGGCGGTCCCGGGCGGTCCCGGCGTACCCGGGCGGTCTCGGGCGGTCCCGGGCGGTCCAGGGCGGTCCCGGCCGGTCCCGGGCGGTCCCGGGCGGTCCCGGGCGTTCCAGGGCGGTCCCGGGCGGTCCCAGGGCGGTCCCGGGCGGTCCTTGGCGGTCCCGGGCGGTCCAAGGCGGTCCTGGGCGGTCCGGGGCGGTCCCGGGCGGTCCCGGGCGGTCCCGGTCGTTCTAGGGCGGTCCCGGGCGGTCCGGGGCGGTCCCGGGCGGTCCCGGGCGGTCCCGGGCGGTCCCGGGCGGTCGGGGCGGTCTTGGGCGGTCCGGGTGTGGTCCTGGGCGGTCTGGGTGCGGTCCCGGGCGGTCCGGGTGTGGTCCTGGGCGGTCCAGGTGCGGTCCTGGGCGGTCCGGGGCGGTCCCTGGCGGTCCCGGGCGGTCCCAGGCGGTCCCGGGTGGTCCCGGCGGTCTTGGGCGGTTAACGGGCGGTCCCGGCGGTCCAGGGCGGTCCCGGGCGGTCGCGGGCGGTCCTGGGCGGTCCCGGGCGGTCCCGGGCGGTCCCGGGCGGTCCCGGGTGGGTCCCGGGCGGTCCCTGGCGGTCCCGGGCGGTCCGGGGCGGTCCCGGGCGGTCCGGGGCGGTCCCGGGCAGTCCGGGGGCGGTCCCGGGCGGTCCGGGCGGTCCCGGGCGGTCCGGGGCGGTCCCGGGCGGTCCGGGGCAATCCGGGGCGGTGCGGGGCGGTCCGGGGCGTTCCCGGGCGGTCCCGGGCGGTCTGGGGCGGTCTCGGGTGGTCCGGGGCGGTCCTGGGCGGTCCGGGGCGGTCCCGGGCGGTCCGGGGCAATCCGGGGCGGTCCGGGGCGGTCCGGGGCAGTCCCGGGCGGTCCTGGGCAGTCCCGGGCGGTCCCGCGCGGTCCAGAGTGGTCCCGGGCGGTCTAGGGCGGTCCCGGGCAATCCCGGGCGGTCCCGGGCGGTCCCGGGCGGTCCGGGCGGTCCCGGGCGGTCTGGGGCGGTCCCGGGTGGTCGCGGGCAGTCCCGGGCGGTCCAGGGCGGTCCCGGGCGGTCCGGGCGGTCCCGGGCGTCCGGGGCGGTCCCGGGCGGTCCCAGGGCGGTCTAGGGCGGTCTAGGGCGGTCCCGGCGGTCCTGGGCGGTCCCGGGCGGTTTGAGGCGGTCTCGGGCGGTCCGGGGCGGTCACGGGCGGTCCCGGGCGGTCCCGGGCGTTCTAGGGCGGTCCCGGGCGGTCTGGGGCGGTCCCGGCGGTCCCCGGGCGGTCCCGGGCGGTCGGGGCGGTCCCGGGCGGTCCAGGTGTGGTCCTGGGCGGTCCGGGTGTGGTCCCGGGCGGTCCCGGGGCGGTCCCGGGCGGTCGCGGGCGGTCCCGGGCGGTCCCGGATGGTCCCGGGCGGTCTCGGGTGGTCACGGGCGGTCCCGGCGCACCAGGGCGGTCCTGGGCGGTCCCGGGCGGTCCCGGGCGGTCCCGGGCGGTCCGGGGCGGTCCCGGGCGGTCCCGGGCGGTCCTGGGCGGTCCCGGGCGGTCCCGGGCGGTCCGGGGCGGTCCCAGGCGGTCCGGGGCAGTCCCGGGCGGTCCGGGGCGGTCCCGGGCGGTCCGGGGCGGTTCCGGGGGTCCGGGGCAGTCCCGGGCGGTCCGGGGCGGTCCCGGGCGGTCCGGGGCAATCCGGGGCGGTCCCGGGCGGTCCGGGGCGGTCCCGGGCGATCCTGGGCGGTCCCGGGCGGTCCGAGGCGGTCCCGGGCGGTCCGGGGCGGTCCCGGGCGGTCCCGGGCGGTCCCAGGCGTTCTAGGGCGGTCCCGGGCGGTCCGGGGCGGTCCGGGGCGGTCCCGGGCGGTCGCGGGCAGTCCCGGGCGGTCCAGGGCGGTCCCGGGCGGACCGGGGCGGACCCGGGCGGTCCGGGGCGGTCCCCGGGCGGTCCGGGGCGGTCCCGGGCGGTCCCGGGCAGTCTAGGGCGGTCCCGGGCGGTCCTGGGCGGTCCCGGGCGGTCCGAGGCGGTCCCGGGCGGTCCGGGGCGGTCCCGGGCGGTCCCGGGCGGTCCCGGGCGTTCTAGGGCGGTCCCGGGCGGTCCTGGGGCGGTCCCGGGCGGTCCCGGGCGGTCCTGGGCGGTCGGGGCGGTCCCGGGCGGTCCGGGTGTGGTCCTGGGCGGTCCGGGTGTGGTCCCGGGCGGTCCGGGGCGGTCCCGGGCGGTCCCGGGCGGTCCCGGGCGGTCCCGGGTGGTCCCGGGCGGTCTCGGGTGGTCACGGGCGGTCCCGGCGCTCCAGGGCGGTCCTGGGTGGTCCCGGGCGGTCCCGGGCGGGTCCCGGGCGGTCCGGGGCGGTCCCGGGCGGTCCCGGCGGTCCCGGGGCGGTCCGGGGTGGTCCCGGGCGGTCCGGGCGGTCCCAGGCGGTCCGGGGCAGTCCCGGGCGGTCCGGGGCGGTCCCGGGCGGTCCGGGGCGGTCCCGGTGGGTCCGGGGCAGTCCCGGGCGGTCCGGGGCGGTCCCGGGCGGTCCGGGGCAATCCGGGGCGGTCCCGGGCGGTCCGGGGCGGTCCCGGGCGATCCTGGGCGGTCCCGGGCGGTCCGAGGCGGTCCCGGGCGGTCCGGGGCGGTCCCGGGCGGTCCCGGGCGGTCCCAGGCGTTCTAGGGCGGTCCCGGGCGGTCCGGGGCGGTCCCGGGCAGTCCCGGGCGGTCCCGGGGCGGTCGGGGCGGTCCCGGGCGGTCCGGGTGTGGTCCTGGGCGGTCCGGGTGCGGTCCAGGGCAGTCCGGGGCGGTCCGGGGCGGTCCCGGGCGATCCCGGGCGGTCGGGGCGGTCCCGGCCGTCCGGGTGTGGTCCTGGGCAGTCCGGGTGTGGTCCCGGGCGGTCCCGGGTGGTCCCGGGCGGTCTCGGGCGGTCCCGGGCGGTCCCGGCGGTCCAGGGCGGTCCTGGGCGGTCCCGGGCGGTCCCCGGCGGTCCCGGGCGGTCCGGGGCGGTCCCCGGGCGGTCCCGGGCGGTCCCGGGCGGTCCCGGGCAGTCCCGGCGGTCCCGGGCGGTCCCGGGCGGTCCGGGGCAGTCCCGGGCGGTCCGGGGCGGTCCCGGGCGGTCCGGGGCGGTCCCGGGCGGTCCGGGGCAGTCCCGGGCGGTCCGGGGCAGTCCCGGGCGGTCCGGGGCGGTCCCGGGCGGTCCGTGGCAATCCGGGGCGGTCCAGGGCGGTCCGGGGCGTTCCCGGGCGGTCCCGGGCGGTCCGGGGCGGTCCTGGGTGGTCCGGGGCGGTCCCGGGCGGTCCGGGGCGGTCCCGGGCGGTCCGGGGCAATCCGGGCGGTCCGGGGCGGTCCGGGCGGTCCGGGGCAGTCCCGTGTGGTGCGTTCCCGGGCGGTCGGGGCGGTCCGGGGCGGTCCCGGGCGGTCCGGGGCGGTCCCGGCGGTCCCTGGCGGTCCGGGGCGGTCCCGGGCGGTCCCATGGCGGTCCCGGCGTTCCGGGGCAGTCCCGGGCGGTCCCGGGCGGTCCGGGCGGTCCCGGGCGGTCCCGGGCGGTCCCGGGCGGTCCCGGGGCAGTCTCGGGCGGTTCCGGGCGGTCCCGGGCGGTCCCGGGCGGTCCGGGCGGTCCCGGGCGGTCCCGGGGTCCCGGGCGGTCTCGGGCGGTCCCGGGCGGTCCCGGCGGTCCAGGGCGGTCCCTGGCGGTCCAAGGCGGTCCCGGGCCTGGGCGGTCCGGGGCGGTCCGGGCGGTCCCGGGCGGTCCCGGGCGGTCCCGGGCGGTCCCGGGTGGTCCCGGGCCGTCCCGGGCGGTCCCGGGCGGTCCCGGGCGGTCCCGGGCGGTCCCGGGTGGTCCCGGGCCGTCCCGGGCGGTCCGGGGCGGTCCCGGGCGGTCCGGGGCGGTCCCGGGTGGTCCGGGGCGGTCCCGGGCGGTCCGGGGCGGTCCCGGGCGGTCCCGGGCGGTCCCGGGCGGTCCTGGGCGGTCCCGGGTGGTCCCGGGCGGTCCGGGGCGGTCCCGGTCGGTCCGGGGCAGTCGCGGGCGGTCCGGGGCGGTCCCGGGCGGTCCTGGGCGGTCCCGGGCGTCCGGTGCAGTCCCGGGCGGTCCGGGGCGGTCCCGGGCGGTCCGGGGCGGTCCCGGGCGGTCCCGGGCAGTCCCGGGCGGTCCCGGGCGGTCCCGGGCGGTCCCGGGTGGTCCTGGGCGGTCCGGGGCGGTCCCGGGCGGTCCCGGGCGCTCCCGGGCGGTCCCGGGTGGTCCCGGGCGGTCCCGGGCGTACCCGGGCGGTCTCGGGCGGTCCCGGGCGGTCCAGGGCGGTCCCGGGCGGTCCCGGGCGGTCCCGGGCGGTCCCGGGCGGTCCCAGGCGTTCCAGGGCGGTCCCGGGCGGTCCAGGGCGGTCCCGGGCGGTCATGGGCGGTCCCGGGCGGTCCGAGGCGGTCCCGGGCGGTCCGGGGCGGTCCTGGGCGGTCCCGGGCGGTCCCGGGTGTTCTAGGGCGGTCCCGGGCGGTCCGGGGCGGTCCTGGGCGGTCCTGGGCGGTCCCGGGCGGTCGGGGCGGTCCCGGGCGGTCCGGGTGTGGTCCTGGGCGGTCCCAGGCGGTCCCGGGCGGTCCCGGGCGGTCCGGGCGGTCCCGGGCGGTCCGGGGCAGTCCCGGGCGGTCCGGGGCGGTCCCGGGCGGTCCGGGGCGGTCCCGGGCGGTCCGGGGCAGTCCCGGGCGGTCCGGGGCAGTCCTGGGCGGTCCGGGGCGGTCCCGGGCGGTCCCGGGCGGTCCCGGGCGGTCGGGGCGGTCCCGGGCGGTCCCGGGCGGTCCGGGGCGGTCCCGGGCGGGCGGTCCCTGGGGGTCAGGGCGGACCCGGGCTGTCCCATGGCGGTCCCGGGCGTTCCGGGGCAGTCCCGGGCGGTCCGGGGCGGTCCGAGCTGTCCGGGTGTGGTCCTGGGCGGTCCGGGTGCGGTCCCGGCGGTCCGGGGCGGTCCCGGCGGTCCCGGGCGGTCCCGGGCGGTCCCGGGTGGTCTTGGGCGGTCCGGGCGGTCCCGGGCGGTCCCGGCGGTCCAGGGCGGTCCCTGGCGGTCCAAGGCGGTCCCGGGCGGTCCTGGGCGGTCCGGGGCGGTCCCGGGCGGTCCCGGGCGGTCCCGGGCGGTCCCGGGCGGTCCCGGGTGGTCCCGGGCCGTCCCGGGCGGTCCCGGGCGGTCCCGGGCGGTCCCGGGCGGTCCCGGGTGGTCCCGGGCCGTCCCGGGCGGTCCGGGGCGGTCCCGGGCGGTCCGGGGCGGTCCCGGGTGGTCCTGGGCGGTCCGGGGCGGTCCCGGGCGGTCCCGGGCGGTCCCGGGCGGTCCCGGGCGGTCCCGGGCAGTCCCGGGCGGTCCCGGGCGGTCCCGGGCGGTCCCGGGCGGTCCCGGCGGTCCCGGGCGGTCCCGGGCGGTCCCGGGCGGTCCCGGGCGGTCCCGGGCGGTCCCGGGCGGTCCTGGGCGGTCCTGGGCGGTCCGGGGCGGTCCCGGGCGGTCCGGGGCGGGTCCCGGGCGGTCCGGGGCGGTCCCGGGCTGTCCGGGGCAGTCCCGGGCGGTCCGGGGCGGTCCCGGGCGGTCCGGGGCAATCCGGGGCGGTCCGGGGCGGTCCCGGGCGGTCCCGGGCGGTCCCAGGCGTTCCAGGGCGGTCCCGGGCGGTCCAGGGCGGTCCCGGGCGGTCATGGGCGGTCCCGGGCGGTCCGAGGCGGTCCCGGGGCGGTCCGGGGCGGTCCTGGGCGGTCCCGGGCGGTCCCGGGTGTTCTAGGCGGTCCCGGGCGGTCCGGGGCGGTCCTGGGCGGTCCCGGGCGGTCCCGGGTGTTCTAGGGCGGTCCCGGCGGTCCGGGGCGGTCCTGGGCGGTCCTGGCGGTCCCGGGCGGTCGGGGCGGTCCCGGGCGGTCCGGGTGTGGTCCTGGGCGGTCCCAGGCGGTCCCGGGCGGTCCCCGGGCGGTCCGGGGCGGTCCCGGGCGGTCCGGGGCAGTCCCGGGCGGTCCGGGGCGGTCCCGGGCGGTCCGGGGGCGGTCCCGGGCGGTCCGGGGCAGTCCCGGGCGGTCCGGGCAGTCCTGGGCGGTCCGGGGCGGTCCCGGGGCGGTCCGGGGCGGTCCCGGGCGGTCGGGGCGGTCCCGGGCGGTCCCGGGCGGTCCGGGGCGGTCCCGGGCGGTCCCTGGGGGTCAGGGCGGTCCCGGGCTGTCCCATGGCGGTCCCGGGCGTTCCGGGGCAGTCCCGGGCGGTCCGGGGCGGTCCCGAGCTGTCCGGGTGTGGTCCTGGCGGTCCGGGTGCGGTCCCGGGCGGTCCGGGGCGGGTCCCGGGCGGTCCCGGGCGGTCCCGGGCGGTCCCGGGGTGGTCTTGGGCGGTCTCGGGCGGTCCCGGGCGGTCCCGGCGGTCCAGGGCGGTCCCTGGCGGGTCCAAGGCGGTCCCGGGCGGTCCTGGGCGGTCCGGGGCGGTCCCGGGCGGTCCCGGGCGGTCCCGGGCGGTCCCGGGCGGTCCCGGGTGGTCCCGGGCCGTCCCGGGCGGTCCCGGGCGGTCCCGGGCGGTCCCGGGCGGTCCCGGGTGGTCCCGGGCCGTCCCGGGCGGTCCGGGGCGGTCCCGGGCGGTCCGGGGCGGTCCCGGGGTGGTCCTGGGCGGTCCGGGGCGGTCCCGGGCGGTCCCGGGCGGTCCCGGGCGGTCCCGGGCGGTCCCGGGCAGTCCCGGGCGGTCCCGGGCGGTCCCGGGCGGTCCCGGGCGGTCCCGGCGGTCCCGGGCGGTCCCGGGCGGTCCCGGGCGGTCCCGGGCGGTCCCGGCGGTCCCGGGCGGTCCTGGGCGGTCCTGGGCGGTCCGGGGCGGTCCCGGGCGGTCCGGGGCGGTCCCGGGCGGTCCGGGGCGGTCCCGGGCTGTCCGGGGCAGTCCCGGGCGGTCCGGGGCGGTCCCGGGCGGTCCGGGGCAATCCGGGGCGGTCCGGGGCGGTCCGGGCCGTTCCCGGGCGGTCCCGGGCGGTCCGGGGCGGTCCCGGGGTTGTCCGGGGCGGTCCTGGGCGGTCCGGGGGCGGTCCCTGGCGGTCCAAGGCGGTCCCGGGCGGTCCTGGGCGGTCCGGGGCGGTCCCGGGCGGTCCCGGGCGGTCCCGGGCGGTCCCGGGCGGTCCGGGGCGGTCCCGGGCGGTCCGGGGCGGTCCCGGGCGGTCCGGGCGGTCCCGGGCGGTCCTGGGCGGTCCCGGGTGGTCCCGGGCGGTCCGGGGCGGTCCCGGGCGGTCCGGGGCAGTCGCGGGCGGTCCGGGGCGGTCCCGGGCGGTCCTGGGCGGTCCCGGGCGGTCCGGTGCAGTCCCGGGCGGTCCGGGGCGGTCCCGGGCGGTCCGGGGCGGTCCCGGGCGGTCCCGGGCAGTCCCGGGCGGTCCCGGGCGGTCCCGGGCGGTCCCGGGTGGTCCTGGGCGGTCCGGGGCGGTCCCGGGCGGTCCCGGGCGCTCCCGGGCGTGCCCGGGTGGTCCCGGGCGGTCCCGGGCGTACCCGGGCGGTCTCGGGCGGTCCCGGGCGGTCCAGGGCGGTCCCGGGCGGTCCCGGGCGGTCCCGAGCGGTCCCGGGCGGTCCCAGGCGTTCCAGGGCGGTCCCGGGCGGTCCAGGGCGGTCCCGGGCGGTCATGGGCGGTCCCGGGCGGTCCGAGGCGGTCCCGGGCGGTCCGGGGCGCTCCTGGGCGGTCCCGGGCGGTCCCGGGTGTTCTAGGGCGGTCCCGGGCAGTCCGGGGCGGTCCTGGGCGGCCTGGGCGGTCCCGGGCGGTCGGGGCGGTCCCGGGCGGTCCGGGTGTGGTCCTGGGCGGTCCCAGGCGGTCCCGGGTGGTCCCGGGCGGTCCGGGGCGGTCCTGGGCGGTCCGGGGCAGTCCCGGGCGGTCCGGGGCGGTCCCGGGCGGTCCGGGGCGGTCCCGGGCGGTCCGGGGCAGTCCCGGGCGTGTCCGGGGCAGTCCTGGGCGGTCCGGGGGCGGTCCCGGGCGGTCCCGGGCGGTCCCGGGCGGTCCCGGGCGGTCCCGGGCAGTCCCGGGCGGTCCCGGGCGGTCCCGGGTGGTCCCGGGCGGTCCGGGGCGGTCCCGGGCGGTCCCGGCCGCTCCCGGGCGGTCCCGGGCGGTTCCGGGCGGTCCCGGGCGTACCCGAGCGGTCTCGGGCGGTCCCGGGCGGTCCAGGGCGGTCCCGGGCGGTCCCAGGCGGTCCCGGGCGGTCCCGGGCGGTCCCGGGCGTTCCAGGGCGGTCCCGGGCGGTCCAGGGCGGTCCCGGGCGGTCCTGGG
Source organism: Petromyzon marinus (assembly GCF_048934315.1). NCBI lineage: Eukaryota > Metazoa > Chordata > Hyperoartia > Petromyzontiformes > Petromyzontidae > Petromyzon > Petromyzon marinus. The sequence continues at coordinate 69,886 of NW_027423422.1, read as the reverse complement.
CGGTCCCGGGCGGTCCGAGGCGGTCCCGGGCGGTCCGGGGCGGTCCCGGGCGGTCCCGGGCGGTCCCGGGCGTTCTAGGGCGGTCCCGGGCGGTCCGGGGCGGTCCTGGGCGGTCCCGGGCGGTCCCGGGTGGTCCTGGGCGGTCGGGGCGGTCCCGGGCGGTCCCGATGTGGTCCTGGGCGGTCCGGGTGCGGTCCCGGGCGGTCCGGGTGTGGTCCTGGGCGGTCCGGGTGCGGTCCCGGGCGGTCCGGGGCAGTCCTGGGCGGTCCGGGGCGGTCCCGGGCGGTCCCGGGCGGTCCCGGGCGGTCCCGGGCAGTCCCGGGCAGTCCCGGGCGGTCCCGGGCGGTCCTGGGTGGTCCCGGGCGGTCCGGGGCGGTCCCGGGCGGTCCCGGCCACTCCCGGGCGGTCTCGGGCGGTTCCGGGCAGTCCCGGGCGTACCCAAGCGGTCTCGGGCGGTCCCGGGCGGTCCAGGGCGGTCCCGGGCGGTCCCGGGCGGTCCCGGGCGGTCCCGGGCGGTCGCGGGCGTTCCAGGGCGGTCCCGGGCGGTCCAGGGCGGTCCCGGGCGGTCCAGGGCGGACCCGGGCGGTCCGAGGCGGTCCTGGGCGGTCCGGGGCGGTCCCGGGCGGTCCCGGGCGGTCCCGGGCGTTCTAGGGCGGTCCCGGGCGGTCCGGGGCGGTCCCGGGCGGTCCCGGGCGGTCCCGGGCGGTCCCGGGCGGTCGGGGCGGTCCCGGGCGGTCCGGGTGTGGTCCTGGGCGGTCCGGGTGCGGTCCCGGGCGGTCCGGGTGTGGTCCTGGGCGGTCCGGGTGCGGTCCCGGGCGGTCCGGGGCGGTCCCGGGCGGTCCCGGGCGGTCCCAGGCGGTCCCGGGTGGTCCCGGGCGGTCTCAGGCGGTCCCGGGCGGTCCCGGCGGTCCCGGGCGGTCCCGGGCGGTCCCGGGCGGTCCCGGGCGGTCCCGGGCGGTCCCGGGAGGTCCTGGGCGGTCCGGGGCGGTCCCGGGCGGTCCGGGGCGGTCCCGGGCGGTCCGGGGCGGTCCCGGGCTGTCCGGGGCAGTCCCGGGCGGTCCGGGGCGGTCCCGGGCGGTCCGGGGCAATCCGGGGCGGTCCGGGGCGGTCCGGGCCGTTCTCGGGCGGTCCCGGGCGGTCCGGGGCGGTCCCGGGTTGTCCGGGGCGGTCCTGGGCGGTCCGGGGCGGTCCCGGGCGGTCCGGGGCGGTCCCGGGCGGTCCCGGGCGGTCCCGGGCGTTCTAGGGCGGTCCCGGGCGGTCCGGGGCGGTCCCGGGCGGTCCCGGGCGGTCCCGGGCGGTCCCGGGCGGTCGGGGCGGTCCCGGGCGGTCCGGGTGTGGTCCTGGGCGGTCCGGGTGCGGTCCCGGGCGGTCCGGGTGTGGTCCTGGGCGGTCCGGGTGCGGTCCCGGGCGGTCCGGGGCAGTCCTGGGCGGTCCAGGGCGGTCCCGGGCGGTCCCGGGCGGTCCCGGGCGGTCCCGGGCGGTCCCGGGCAGTCCCGGGCAGTCCCGGGCGGTCCCCGGCGGTCCCGGGTGGTCCCGGGCGGTCCGGGGCGGTCCATGGCGGTCCCGGTCGCTCCCGGGCGGTCCTGTGCGGTTCCGGGCGGTCCCGGGCGTACCCGAGCGGTCTCGGGCGGTCCCGGGCGGTCCAGGGCGGTCCCGGGCGGTCCCGGGCGGTCCCGGGCGGTCCCGGGCGGTCCCGGGCGTTCCAGGGTGGTCCCGGGCGGTCCAGGGCGGTCCCGGGCGGTCCTGGGCGGTCCCGGGCGGTCCGAGGCGGTCCCGGGCGGTCCAGGGCGGTCCCGGGCGGTCCCGGGCGGTCCCGGGCGTTCTAGGGCGGTCCGGGGCGGTCCCGGGCGGTCCCGGGCGGTCCCGGGCGGTCCCGGGCGGTCGGGGCGGTCCCGGGCGGTCCGGGTGTGGTCCTGGGCGGTCCGGGGCGGTCCGGGGCGGTCCCGGGCGGTCCCGGGCGGTCCCGGGCGTTCTAGGGCGGTCCCGGGCGGTCCGGGGCGGTCCCGGGCGGTCCCGGGCGGTCCCGGGCGGTCCCGGGCGGTCGGGGCGGTCCCGGGCGGTCCGGGTGTGGTCCTGGGCGGTCCGGGTGCGGTCCCGGGCGGTCCGGGTGTGGTCCTGGGCGGTCCGGGTGCGGTCCCGGGCGGTCCGGGGCGGTCCCGGGCGGTCCCGGGCGGTCCCAGGCGGTCCCGGGTGGTCCCGGGCGGTCTCAGGCGGTCCCGGGCGGTCCCGGCGGTCCCGGGCGGTCCCGGGCGGTCCCGGGCGGTCCCGGGCGGTCCCGGGCGGTCCCGGGAGGTCCTGGGCGGTCCGGGGCGGTCCCGGGCGGTCCGGGGCGGTCCCGGGCGGTCCGGGGCGGTCCCGGGCTGTCCGGGGCAGTCCCGGGCGGTCCGGGGCGGTCCCGGGCGGTCCGGGGCAATCCGGGGCGGTCCGGGGCGGTCCGGGCCGTTCTCCGGGCGGTCCCGGGCGGTCCGGGGCGGTCCCGGGTTGTCCGGGGCGGTCCTGGGCGGTCCGGGGCGGTCCCGGGCGGTCCGGGGCGGTCCCGGGCGGTCCCGGGCGGTCCCGGGCGTTCTAGGGCGGTCCCGGGCGGTCCGGGGCGGTCCCGGGCGGTCCCGGGCGGTCCCGGGCGGTCCCGGGCGGTCGGGGCGGTCCCGGGCGGTCCGGGTGTGGTCCTGGGCGGTCCGGGTGCGGTCCCGGGCGGTCCGGGTGTGGTCCTGGGCGGTCCGGGTGCGGTCCCGGGCGGTCCGGGGCAGTCCTGGGCGGTCCAGGGCGGTCCCGGGCGGTCCCGGGCGGTCCCGGGCGGTCCCGGGCGGTCCCGGGCAGTCCCGGGCAGTCCCGGGCGGTCCCCGGCGGTCCCGGGTGGTCCCGGGCGGTCCGGGGCGGTCCATGGCGGTCCCGGTCGCTCCCGGGCGGTCCTGTGCGGTTCCGGGCGGTCCCGGGCGTACCCGAGCGGTCTCGGGCGGTCCCGGGCGGTCCAGGGCGGTCCCGGGCGGTCCCGGGCGGTCCCGGGCGGTCCCGGGCGGTCCCGGGCGTTCCAGGGTGGTCCCGGGCGGTCCAGGGCGGTCCCGGGCGGTCCTGGGCGGTCCCGGGCGGTCCGAGGCGGTCCCGGGCGGTCCAGGGCGGTCCCGGGCGGTCCCGGGCGGTCCCGGGCGTTCTAGGGCGGTCCGGGGCGGTCCCGGGCGGTCCCGGGCGGTCCCGGGCGGTCCCGGGCGGTCGGGGCGGTCCCGGGCGGTCCGGGTGTGGTCCTGGGCGGTCCGGGGCGGTCCCGGGCGGTCCGGGGCAGTCCCGGGCGGTCCGGGGCGGTCCCGGGCTGTCCGGGGCAGTCCCGGGCGGTTCGGGGCGGTCCCGGGCGGTCCGGGGCAATCCGGGGCGGTCCGGGGTGGTCCGGGCCGTTCCCGGGCGGTCCCGGGCGGTCCGGGGCGGTCCCGGGTTGTCCGGGGCGGTCCTGGGCGGTCCGGGGCGGTCCCGGGCGGTCCGGGGCGGTCCCGGGCGGTCACGGGCGGTCCCGGGCGTTCTAGGGCGGTCCCGGGCAGTCCGGGGCGGTCCCGGGCGGTCCCGGGCGGTCCCGGGCGGTCCCGGGCGGTCGGGGCGGTCCCGGGCGGTCCGGGTGTGGTCCTGGGCGGTCCGGATGCGGTCCCGGGCGGTCCGGGTGTGGTCCTGGGCGGTCCGGGTGCGGTCCCGGGCGGTCCGGGGCAGTCCTGGGCGGTCCGGGGCGGTCCCGGGCGGTCCCGGGCGGTCCCGGGCGGTCCCGGGCGGTCCCGGGCAGTCCCGGGCAGTCCCGGGCGGTCCCCGGCGGTCCCGGGTGGTCCCGGGCGGTCCGGGGCGGTCCCGGGCGGTCCCGGCCGCTCCCGGGCGGTCCCGTGCGGTTCCGGGCGGTCCTGGGCGTACCCGAGCGGTCTCGGGCGGTCCCGGGCGGTCCAGGGCGGTCCCGGGCGGTCCCGGGCGGTCCCGGGCGGTCCCGGGCGGTCCCGGGCGTTCCAGGGCGGTCCCGGGCGGTCCAGGGCGGTCCCGGGCGGTCCTGGGCGGTCCCGGGCGGTCCGAGGCGGTCCCGGGCGGTCCGGGGCGGTCCCGGGCGGTCCCGGGCGGTCCCGGGCGTTCTAGGGCGGTCCGGGGCGGTCCCGGGCGGTCCCGGGCGGTCCCGGGCGGTCCCGGGCGGTCGGGGCGGTCCCGGGCGGTCCGGGTGTGGTCCTGGGCGGTCCGGGTGCGGTCCCGGGCGGTCCGGGTGTGGTCCTGGGCGGTCCGGGTGCGGTCCCGGGCGGTCCGGGGCGGTCCTGGGCGGTCCCGGGCGGTCCCAGGCGGTCCCGGGTGGTCCCGGGCGGTCTCAGGCGGTCCCGGGTGGTCCGTGGCGGTCCCGGGCGGTCCGGGGCGGTCCCGGGCGGTCCGAGGCGGTCCCGGGCGGTCCGGGGCGGTCCCGGGCGGTCCCGGGCGGTCCCGGGCGTTCTAGGGCGGTCCGGGGCGGTCCCGGGCGGTCCCGGGCGGTCCCGGGCGGTCCCGGGCGGTCGGGGCGGTCCCGGGCGGTCCGGGTGTGGTCCTGGGCGGTCCGGGTGCGGTCCCGGGCGGTCCGGGTGTGGTCCTGGGCGGTCCGGGTGCGGTCCCGGGCGGTCCGGGGCGGTCCTGGGCGGTCCCGGGCGGTCCCAGGCGGTCCCGGGTGGTCCCGGGCGGTCTCAGGCGGTCCCGGGTGGTCCGGGGCGGTCCCGGGCGGTCCGGGGCGGTCCCGGGCGGTCCCGGGCGGTCCCGGGCGGTCCTGGGCAGTCCCGGGTGGTCCCGGGCGGTCCGGGGCGGTCCCGGGCGGTCCGGGGCAGTCGCGGGCGGTCCGGGGCGGTCCCGGGCGGTCCTGGGCGGTCCCGGGCGGTCCGGTGCAGTCCCGGGCGGTCCGGGGCGGTCCCGGGCGGTCCGGGGCGGTCCCGGGCGGTCCCGGGCAGTCCCGGGCGGTCTCGGGCGGTCCCGGGCGGTCCCGGGTGGTCCTGGGCGGTCCGGGGCGGTCCCGGGCGGTCCCGGGCGCTCCCGGGCGGTCCCGGGTGGTCCCGGGCGGTCCCGGGCGTACCCGGGCGGTCTCGGGCGGTCCCGGGCGGTCCAGGGCGGTCCCGGGCGGTCCCGGGCGGTCCCGGGCGGTCCCGGGCGGTCCCAGGCGTTCCAGGGCGGTCCCGGGCGGTCCAGGGCGGTCCCGGGCGGTCATGGGCGGTCCCGGGCGGTCCGAGGCGTTCCTGGGCGGTCCCGGGCGGTCCCGGGTGTTCTAGGGCGGTCCCGGGCGGTCCGGGGCGGTCCTGGGCGGTCCTGGGCGTTCCCGGGCGGTCGGGGCAGTCCCGGGCGGTCCGGGTGTGGTCCTGGGCGGTCCCAGGCGGTCCCGGGCGGTCCCGGGTGGTCCGGGGCGGTCCCGGGCGGTCCGGGGCAGTCCCGGGCGGTCCGGGGCGGTCCCGGGCGGTCCGGGGCGGTCCCGGGCAGTCCGGGGCAGTCCCGGGCGGTCCGGGGCAGTCCTGGGCGGTCCGGGGCGGTCCCGGGCGGTCCCGGGCGGTCCCGGGCGGTCCCGGGCGGTCCCGGGCAGTCCCGGGCGGTCCCGGGCGGTCCCGGGTGGTCCCGGGCGGTCCGGGGCGGTCCCGGGCGGTCCCGGCCGCTCCCGGGCGGTCCCGGGCGGTTCCGGGCGGTCCCGGGCGTACCCGAGCGGTCTCGGGCGGTCCCGGGCGGTCCAGGGCGGTCCCGGGCGGTCCCGGGCGGTCCCGGGCGGTCCCGGGCGGTCCCGGGCGTTCCAGGGCGGTCCCGGGCGGTCCAGGGCGGTCCTGGGCGGTCCTGGGCGGTCCCGGGCGGTCCGAGGCGGTCCCGGGCGGTCCGGGGCGGTCCCGGGCGGTCACGGGCGGTCCCGGGCGTTCTAGGGCGGTCCCGGGCGGTCCGGGGCGGTCCCGGGCGGTCCCGGGCGGTCCCGGGCGGTCCCGGGCGGTCGGGGCGGTCCCGGGCGGTCCGGGTGTGGTCCTGGGCGGTCCGGGTGCGGTCCCGGGCGGTCCGGGTGTGGTCCTGGGCGGTCCGGGTGCGGTCCCGGGCGGTCCGGGGCAGTCCTGGGCGGTCCGGGGTGGTCCCGGGCGGTCCCGGGCGGTCCCGGGCGGTCCCGGGCAGTCCCGGGCAGTCCCGGGCGGTCCCGGGCGGTCCTGGGTGGTCCCGGGCGGTCCGGGGCGGTCCCGGGCGGTCCCGGCCGCTCCCGGGCGGTCTCGGGCGGTTCCGGGCAGTCCCGGGCGTACCCGAGCGGTCTCGGGCGGTCCCGGGCGGTCCAGGGCGGTCCCGGGCGGTCCCGGGCGGTCCGGGCGGTCCCGGGCGGTCGCGGGCGTTCCAGGGCGGTCCCGGGCGGTCCAGGGCGGTCCCGGGCGGTCCTGGGCGGTCCCGGGCGGTCCGAGGCGGTCCCGGGCGGTCCGGGGCGGTCCCGGGCGGTCCCGGGCGGTCCCGGGCGTTCTAGGGCGGTCCCGGGCGGTCCGGGGCGGTCCCGGGCGGTCCCGGGCGGTCCCGGGCGGTCCCGGGCGGTCGGGGCGGTCCCGGGCGGTCCGGGTGTGGTCCTGGGCGGTCCGGGTGCGGTCCCGGGCGGTCCGGGTGTGGTCCTGGGCGGTCCGGGTGCGGTCCCGGGCGGTCCGGGGCGGTCCCGGGCGGTCCCGGGCGGTCCCAGGCGGTCCCGGGTGGTCCCGGGCGGTCTCAGGCGGTCCCGGGCGGTCCCGGCGGTCCCGGGCGGTCCCGGGCGGTCCCGGGCGGTCCCGGGCGGTCCCGGGCGGTCCCGGGAGGTCCTGGGCGGTCCGGGGCGGTCCCGGGCGGTCCGGGGCGGTCCCGGGCGGTCCGGGGCGGTCCCGGGCTGTCCGGGGCAGTCCCGGGCGGTCCGGGGCGGTCCCGGGCGGTCCGGGGCAATCCGGGGCGGTCCGGGGCGGTCCGGGCCGTTCTCGGGCGGTCCCGGGCGGTCCGGGGCGGTCCCGGGTTGTCCGGGGCGGTCCTGGGCGGTCCGGGGCGGTCCCGGGCGGTCCGGGGCGGTCCCGGGCGGTCCCGGGCGGTCCCGGGCGTTCTAGGGCGGTCCCGGGCGGTCCGGGGCGGTCCCGGGCGGTCCCGGGCGGTCCCGGGCGGTCCCGGGCGGTCGGGGCGGTCCCGGGCGGTCCGGGTGTGGTCCTGGGCGGTCCGGGTGCGGTCCCGGGCGGTCCGGGTGTGGTCCTGGGCGGTCCGGGTGCGGTCCCGGGCGGTCCGGGGCAGTCCTGGGCGGTCCAGGGCGGTCCCGGGCGGTCCCGGGCGGTCCCGGGCGGTCCCGGGCGGTCCCGGGCAGTCCCGGGCAGTCCCGGGCGGTCCCCGGCGGTCCCGGGTGGTCCCGGGCGGTCCGGGGCGGTCCATGGCGGTCCCGGTCGCTCCCGGGCGGTCCTGTGCGGTTCCGGGCGGTCCCGGGCGTACCCGAGCGGTCTCGGGCGGTCCCGGGCGGTCCAGGGCGGTCCCGGGCGGTCCCGGGCGGTCCCGGGCGGTCCCGGGCGGTCCCGGGCGTTCCAGGGTGGTCCCGGGCGGTCCAGGGCGGTCCCGGGCGGTCCTGGGCGGTCCCGGGCGGTCCGAGGCGGTCCCGGGCGGTCCAGGGCGGTCCCGGGCGGTCCCGGGCGGTCCCGGGCGTTCTAGGGCGGTCCGGGGCGGTCCCGGGCGGTCCCGGGCGGTCCCGGGCGGTCCCGGGCGGTCGGGGCGGTCCCGGGCGGTCCGGGTGTGGTCCTGGGCGGTCCGGGGCGGTCCGGGGCGGTCCCGGGCGGTCCCGGGCGGTCCCGGGCGTTCTAGGGCGGTCCCGGGCGGTCCGGGGCGGTCCCGGGCGGTCCCGGGCGGTCCCGGGCGGTCCCGGGCGGTCGGGGCGGTCCCGGGCGGTCCGGGTGTGGTCCTGGGCGGTCCGGGTGCGGTCCCGGGCGGTCCGGGTGTGGTCCTGGGCGGTCCGGGTGCGGTCCCGGGCGGTCCGGGGCGGTCCCGGGCGGTCCCGGGCGGTCCCAGGCGGTCCCGGGTGGTCCCGGGCGGTCTCAGGCGGTCCCGGGCGGTCCCGGCGGTCCCGGGCGGTCCCGGGCGGTCCCGGGCGGTCCCGGGCGGTCCCGGGCGGTCCCGGGAGGTCCTGGGCGGTCCGGGGCGGTCCCGGGCGGTCCGGGGCGGTCCCGGGCGGTCCGGGGCGGTCCCGGGCTGTCCGGGGCAGTCCCGGGCGGTCTGGGGCGGTACCGGGCGGTCCGGGGCAATCCGGGGCGGTCCGGGGCGGTCCGGGCCGTTCTCGGGCGGTCCCGGGCGGTCCGGGGCGGTCCCGGGTTGTCCGGGGCGGTCCTGGGCGGTCCGGGGCGGTCCCGGGCGGTCCGGGGCGGTCCCGGGCGGTCCCGGGCGGTCCCGGGCGTTCTAGGGCGGTCCCGGGCGGTCCGGGGCGGTCCCGGGCGGTCCCGGGCGGTCCCGGGCGGTCCCGGGCGGTCGGGGCGGTCCCGGGCGGTCCGGGTGTGGTCCTGGGCGGTCCGGGTGCGGTCCCGGGCGGTCCGGGTGTGGTCCTGGGCGGTCCGGGTGCGGTCCCGGGCGGTCCGGGGCAGTCCTGGGCGGTCCAGGGCGGTCCCGGGCGGTCCCGGGCGGTCCCGGGCGGTCCCGGGCGGTCCCGGGCAGTCCCGGGCAGTCCCGGGCGGTCCCCGGCGGTCCCGGGTGGTCCCGGGCGGTCCGGGGCGGTCCATGGCGGTCCCGGTCGCTCCCGGGCGGTCCTGTGCGGTTCCGGGCGGTCCCGGGCGTACCCGAGCGGTCTCGGGCGGTCCCGGGCGGTCCAGGGCGGTCCCGGGCGGTCCCGGGCGGTCCCGGGCGGTCCCGGGCGGTCCCGGGCGTTCCAGGGTGGTCCCGGGCGGTCCAGGGCGGTCCCGGGCGGTCCTGGGCGGTCCCGGGCGGTCCGAGGCGGTCCCGGGCGGTCCAGGGCGGTCCCGGGCGGTCCCGGGCGGTCCCGGGCGTTCTAGGGCGGTCCGGGGCGGTCCCGGGCGGTCCCGGGCGGTCCCGGGCGGTCCCGGGCGGTCGGGGCGGTCCCGGGCGGTCCGGGTGTGGTCCTGGGCGGTCCGGGGCGGTCCCGGGCGGTCCGGGGCAGTCCCGGGCGGTCCGGGGCGGTCCCGGGCTGTCCGGGGCAGTCCCGGGCGGTTCGGGGCGGTCCCGGGCGGTCCGGGGCAATCCGGGGCGGTCCGGGGTGGTCCGGGCCGTTCCCGGGCGGTCCCGGGCGGTCCGGGGCGGTCCCGGGTTGTCCGGGGCGGTCCTGGGCGGTCCGGGGCGGTCCCGGGCGGTCCGGGGCGGTCCCGGGCGGTCACGGGCGGTCCCGGGCGTTCTAGGGCGGTCCCGGGCAGTCCGGGGCGGTCCCGGGCGGTCCCGGGCGGTCCCGGGCGGTCCCGGGCGGTCGGGGCGGTCCCGGGCGGTCCGGGTGTGGTCCTGGGCGGTCCGGATGCGGTCCCGGGCGGTCCGGGTGTGGTCCTGGGCGGTCCGGGTGCGGTCCCGGGCGGTCCGGGGCAGTCCTGGGCGGTCCGGGGCGGTCCCGGGCGGTCCCGGGCGGTCCCGGGCGGTCCCGGGCGGTCCCGGGCAGTCCCGGGCAGTCCCGGGCGGTCCCCGGCGGTCCCGGGTGGTCCCGGGCGGTCCGGGGCGGTCCCGGGCGGTCCCGGCCGCTCCCGGGCGGTCCCGTGCGGTTCCGGGCGGTCCCGGGCGTACCCGAGCGGTCTCGGGCGGTCCCGGGCGGTCCAGGGCGGTCCCGGGCGGTCCCGGGCGGTCCCGGGCGGTCCCGGGCGGTCCCGGGCGTTCCAGGGCGGTCCCGGGCGGTCCAGGGCGGTCCCGGGCGGTCCTGGGCGGTCCCGGGCGGTCCGAGGCGGTCCCGGGCGGTCCGGGGCGGTCCCGGGCGGTCCCGGGCGGTCCCGGGCGTTCTAGGGCGGTCCGGGGCGGTCCCGGGCGGTCCCGGGCGGTCCCGGGCGGTCCCGGGCGGTCGGGGCGGTCCCGGGCGGTCCGGGTGTGGTCCTGGGCGGTCCGGGTGCGGTCCCGGGCGGTCCGGGTGTGGTCCTGGGCGGTCCGGGTGCGGTCCCGGGCGGTCCGGGGCGGTCCTGGGCGGTCCCGGGCGGTCCCAGGCGGTCCCGGGTGGTCCCGGGCGGTCTCAGGCGGTCCCGGGTGGTCCGTGGCGGTCCCGGGCGGTCCGGGGCGGTCCCGGGCGGTCCGAGGCGGTCCCGGGCGGTCCGGGGCGGTCCCGGGCGGTCCCGGGCGGTCCCGGGCGTTCTAGGGCGGTCCGGGGCGGTCCCGGGCGGTCCCGGGCGGTCCCGGGCGGTCCCGGGCGGTCGGGGCGGTCCCGGGCGGTCCGGGTGTGGTCCTGGGCGGTCCGGGTGCGGTCCCGGGCGGTCCGGGTGTGGTCCTGGGCGGTCCGGGTGCGGTCCCGGGCGGTCCGGGGCGGTCCTGGGCGGTCCCGGGCGGTCCCAGGCGGTCCCGGGTGGTCCCGGGCGGTCTCAGGCGGTCCCGGGTGGTCCGGGGCGGTCCCGGGCGGTCCGGGGCGGTCCCGGGCGGTCCCGGGCGGTCCCGGGCGGTCCTGGGCAGTCCCGGGTGGTCCCGGGCGGTCCGGGGCGGTCCCGGGCGGTCCGGGGCAGTCGCGGGCGGTCCGGGGCGGTCCCGGGCGGTCCTGGGCGGTCCCGGGCGGTCCGGTGCAGTCCCGGGCGGTCCGGGGCGGTCCCGGGCGGTCCGGGGCGGTCCCGGGCGGTCCCGGGCAGTCCCGGGCGGTCTCGGGCGGTCCCGGGCGGTCCCGGGTGGTCCTGGGCGGTCCGGGGCGGTCCCGGGCGGTCCCGGGCGCTCCCGGGCGGTCCCGGGTGGTCCCGGGCGGTCCCGGGCGTACCCGGGCGGTCTCGGGCGGTCCCGGGCGGTCCAGGGCGGTCCCGGGCGGTCCCGGGCGGTCCCGGGCGGTCCCGGGCGGTCCCAGGCGTTCCAGGGCGGTCCCGGGCGGTCCAGGGCGGTCCCGGGCGGTCATGGGCGGTCCCGGGCGGTCCGAGGCGTTCCTGGGCGGTCCCGGGCGGTCCCGGGTGTTCTAGGGCGGTCCCGGGCGGTCCGGGGCGGTCCTGGGCGGTCCTGGGCGTTCCCGGGCGGTCGGGGCAGTCCCGGGCGGTCCGGGTGTGGTCCTGGGCGGTCCCAGGCGGTCCCGGGCGGTCCCGGGTGGTCCGGGGCGGTCCCGGGCGGTCCGGGGCAGTCCCGGGCGGTCCGGGGCGGTCCCGGGCGGTCCGGGGCGGTCCCGGGCAGTCCGGGGCAGTCCCGGGCGGTCCGGGGCAGTCCTGGGCGGTCCGGGGCGGTCCCGGGCGGTCCCGGGCGGTCCCGGGCGGTCCCGGGCGGTCCCGGGCAGTCCCGGGCGGTCCCGGGCGGTCCCGGGTGGTCCCGGGCGGTCCGGGGCGGTCCCGGGCGGTCCCGGCCGCTCCCGGGCGGTCCCGGGCGGTTCCGGGCGGTCCCGGGCGTACCCGAGCGGTCTCGGGCGGTCCCGGGCGGTCCAGGGCGGTCCCGGGCGGTCCCGGGCGGTCCCGGGCGGTCCCGGGCGGTCCCGGGCGTTCCAGGGCGGTCCCGGGCGGTCCAGGGCGGTCCTGGGCGGTCCTGGGCGGTCCCGGGCGGTCCGAGGCGGTCCCGGGCGGTCCGGGGCGGTCCCGGGCGGTCACGGGCGGTCCCGGGCGTTCTAGGGCGGTCCCGGGCGGTCCGGGGCGGTCCCGGGCGGTCCCGGGCGGTCCCGGGCGGTCCCGGGCGGTCGGGGCGGTCCCGGGCGGTCCGGGTGTGGTCCTGGGCGGTCCGGGTGCGGTCCCGGGCGGTCCGGGTGTGGACCTGGGCGGTCCGGGTGCGGTCCCGGGCGGTCCGGGGCAGTCCTGGGCGGTCCGGGGTGGTCCCGGGCGGTCCCGGGCGGTCCCGGGCGGTCCCGGGCAGTCCCGGGCAGTCCCGGGCGGTCCCGGGCGGTCCTGGGTGGTCCCGGGCGGTCCGGGGCGGTCCCGGGCGGTCCCGGCCGCTCCCGGGCGGTCTCGGGCGGTTCCGGGCAGTCCCGGGCGTACCCGAGCGGTCTCGGGCGGTCCCGGGCGGTCCAGGGCGGTCCCGGGCGGTCCCGGGCGGTCCCGGGCGGTCCCGGGCGGTCGCGGGCGTTCCAGGGCGGTCCCGGGCGGTCCAGGGCGGTCCCGGGCGGTCCTGGGCGGTCCCGGGCGGTCCGAGGCGGTCCCGGGCGGTCCGGGGCGGTCCCGGGCGGTCCCGGGCGGTCCCGGGCGTTCTAGGGCGGTCCCGGGCGGTCCGGGGCGGTCCCGGGCGGTCCCGGGCGGTCCCGGGCGGTCCCGGGCGGTCGGGGCGGTCCCGGGCGGTCCGGGTGTGGTCCTGGGCGGTCCGGGTGCGGTCCCGGGCGGTCCGGGTGTGGTCCTGGGCGGTCCGGGTGCGGTCCCGGGCGGTCCGGGGCGGTCCCGGGCGGTCCCGGGCGGTCCCAGACGGTCCCGGGTGGTCCCGGGCGGTCTCAGGCGGTCCCGGGCGGTCCCGGCGGTCCCGGGCGGTCCCGGGCGGTCCCGGGCGGTCCCGGGCGGTCCCGGGCGGTCCTGGGCGGTCCTGGGCCGTCCGGGGCGGTCCCGGGCGGTCCGGGGCGGTCCCGGGCGGTCCGGGGCGGTCCCGGGCTGTCCGGGGCAGTCCCGGGCGGTCCAGGGCGGTCCCGGGCGGTCCGGGGCAATCCGGGGCGGTCCGGGGCGGTCCGGGCCGTTCCCGGGCGGTCCCGGGCGGTCCGGGGCGGTCCCGGGTTGTCCGGGGCGGTCCTGGGCGGTCCGGGTCGGTCCCGGGCGGTCCGCGGCGGTCCCGGGCGGTCCCGGGCGGTCCCGGGCGTTCTAGGGCGGTCCCGGGCGGTCCGGGGCGGTCCCGGGCGGTCCCGGGCGGTCCCGGGCGGTCCCGGGCGGTCGGGGCGGTCCCGGGCGGTCCGGGTGTGGTCCTGGGCGGTCCGGGTGCGGTCCCGGGCGGTCCGGGTGTGGTCCTGGGCGGTCCGGGTGCGGTCCCGGGCGGTCCGGGGCAGTCCTGGGCGGTCCGGGGCGGTCCCGGGCGGTCCCGGGCGGTCCCGGGCGGTCCCGGGCGGTCCCGGGCAGTCCCGGGCAGTCCCGGGCGGTCCCCGGCGGTCCCGGTGGTCCCGGGCGGTCCGGGGCGGTCCCTGGCGGTCCCGGCCGCTCCCGGGCGGTCCTGTGCGGTTCCGGGCGGTCCCGGGCGTACCCGAGCGGTCTCGGGCGGTCCCGGGCGGTCCAGGGCGGTCCCGGGCGGTCCCGGGCGGTCCCGGGTGGTCCCGGGCGGTCCCGGGCGTTCCAGGGTGGTCCCAGGCGGTCCAGGGCGGTCCCGGGCGGTCCTGGGCGGTCCCGGGCAGTCCGAGGCGGTCCCGGGCGGTCCGGGGCGGTCCCGGGCGGTCCCGGGCGGTCCCGGGCGTTCTAGGGCGGTCCGGGGCGGTCCCGGGCGGTCCCGGGCGGTGCCGGGCGGTCCCGGGCGGTCGGGGCGGTCCCGGGCGGTCCGGGTGTGGTCCTGGGCGGTCCGGGGCGGTCCCGGGCGGTCCGGGGCAGTCCCGGGCGGTCCGGGGCGGTCCCGGGCTGTCCGGGGCAGTCCCGGGCGGTCCGGGGGCGGTCCCGGGCGGTCCGGGCAATCCGGGGCGGTCCGGGGTGGTTCCGGCCGTTCCCGGGCGGTCCCGGGCGGTCCGGGGCGGTCCCGGGTTGTCCGGGGCGGTCCTGGGCGGTCCGGGGCGGTCCCGGGCGGTCCGGGGCGGTCCCGGGCGGTCCCGGGCGGTCCCGGGCGTTCTAGGGCGGTCCCGGGCAGTCCGGGGCGGTCCCGGGCGGTCCCGGGCGGTCCCGGGCGGTCCCGGGCGGTCGGGGCGGTCCCGGGCGGTCCGAGTGTGGTCCTGGGCGGTCCGGGTGCGGTCCCGGGCGGTCCGGGTGTGGTCCTGGGCGGTCCGGGTGCGGTCCCGGGCGGTCCGGGGCAGTCCTGGGCGGTCCGGGGCGGTCCCGGGCGGTCCCGGGCGGTCCCGGGCGGTCCCGGGCGGTCCCGGGCAGTCCCGGGCAGTCCCGGGCGGTCCCCGGCGGTCCCGGGTGGTCCCGGGCGGTCCGGGGCGGTCCCGGGCGGTCCCGGCCGCTCCCGGGCGGTCCCGTGCGGTTCCGGGCGGTCCCGGGCGTACCCGAGCGGTCCTCGGGCGGTCCCGGGCGTCCAGGGCGGTCCCGGGCGGTCCCGGGCGGTCCCGGGCGGTCCCGGGCGGTCCCGGGCGTTCCAGGGCGGTCCCGGGCGGTCCAGGGCGGTCCCGGGCGGTCCTGGGCGGTCCCGGGCAGTCCGAGGCGGTCCCGGGCGGTCCGGGGGCGGTCCCGGGCGGTCCCGGGCGGTCCCGGGCATTCTAGGGCGGTCCGGGGCGGTCCCGGGCGGTCCCGGGCGGTCCCGGGCGGTCCCGGGCGGTCGGGGCGGTCCCGGGCGGTCCGGGTGTGGTCCTGGGCGGTCCGGGTGCGGTCCCGGGCGGTCCGGGTGTGGTCCTGGGCGGTCCGGGTGCGGTCCCGGGCGGTCCGGGCGGTCCTGGGCGGTCCCGGGCGGTCCCAGGCGGTCCCGGGTGGTCCCGGGCGGTCTCAGGCGGTCCCGGGCGGTCCCGGCGGTCCCGGGCGGTCCCGGGCAGTCCCGGCCGGTCCCGGGCGGTCCCGGGCAGTCCCGGGCGGTCGGGGCGGTCCCGAGCGGTCCGGGTGTGGTCCTGGGCGGTCCGGGGCAGTCCCGGGCGGTCCGGGGCAGTCCCGGGCGGTCCGGTGCGGTCCCGGGCTGTCCGGGGCAGTCCCGGGCGGTCCGGGGCGGTCCCGGGCGGTCCGGGGCAATCCGGGGCGGTCCGGGGTGGTCCGGGCCGTTCCCGGGCGGTCCCGGGCGGTCCGGGGCGGTCCCGGGTTGTCCGGGGCGGTCCTGGGCGGTCCGGGGCGGTCCCGGGCGGTCCGGGGCGGTCCCGGGCGGTCCCGGGCGGTCCCGGGCGTTCTAGGGCGGTCCCGGGCGGTCCGGGGCGGTCCCGGGCGGTCCCGGGCGGTCCCGGGCGGTCCCGGGCGGTCGGGGCGGTCCCGGGCGGTCCGGGTGTGGTCCTGGGCGGTCCGGGTGCGGTCCCGGGCGGTCCGGGTGTGGTCCTGGGCGGTCCGGGTGCGGTCCCGGGCGGTCCGGGGCAGTCCTGGGCGGTCCGGGGGCGGTCCCGGGCCGTCCCGGGCGGTCCCGGGCGGTCCCGGGCGGTCCCAGGCAGTCCCGGGCAGTCCCGGGCGGTCCCCGGCGGTCCCGGGTGGTCCCGGGCGGTCCGGGGCGGTCCCGGGCGGTCCCGGCCGCTCCCGGGCGGTCCCGTGCGGTTTCCGGGCGGTCCCGGGCGTACCCGAGCGGTCTCGGGCGGTCCCGGGCGGTCCAGGGCGGTCCCGGGCGGTCCCGGGCGGTCCCGGGCGGTCCCGGGCGGTCCCGGGCGTTCCAGGGCGGTCCCGGGCGGTCCAGGGCGGTCCCGGGCGGTCCTGGGCGGTCCCGGGCGGTCCGAGGCGGTCCCGGGCGGTCCGGGGCGGTCCCGGCGGTCCCGGGCGGTCCCGGGCGTTCTAGGGCGGTCCGGGCGGTCCCGGGCGGTCCCGGGCGGTCCCGGGCGGTCCCGGGCGGTCCGGCCGGTCCCGGGCGGTCCGGGTGTGGTCCTGGGCGGTCGGGTGCGGTCCCGGGCGGTCCGGGTGTGGTCCTGGGCGGTCCGGGTGCGGTCCCGGGCGGTCTTGGGCGGTCCTGGGCGGTCCCGGGCGGTCCCAGGCGGTCCCGGGTGGTCCCGGGCGGTCTCAGGCGGTCCCGGGCGGTCCGGCGGTCCCGGGCGGTCCCGGGCAGTCCGGCCGGTCCCGGGCGGTCCCGGGCGGTCCCGGGCCGGTCCCGGGCGGTCCTGGGCGGTCCGGGGCAGTCCCGGGCGGTCCGGGGCGGTCCCGGGCGGTCCGGGGCGGTCCCGGGCTGTCCGGGGCAGTCCCGGGCGGTCCGGGGCGGTCCCGGGCGGTCCGGGGCAATCCGGGGCGGTCCGGGGCGGTCCGGGGCGTTCCCGGGCGGTCCCGGGCGGTCCCGGGGCGGTCCCGGGCGGTCCAGGGCAGTCCCGGGCGGTCCCGGGCGGTCCGGGGCGGTTCCGGGCGGTCCCCGGGCGGTCCCGGGCGGTCCAGGGCAGTCCCGGGCGGTCCTGGGCGGTCCCGGGCGGTCCGAGGCGGTCCAGGGCGGTCCCGGGCGGTCCCGGGCGGTCCCGGGCGGTCCGGGGCGGTCCCGGGCGGTCCCGGGCGGTCCCGGGCGGTCCCGGGCGGTCCCGGTCGGTCCCGGGCGGTCCGGGGCGGTCCCGGGCGGTCCGGGGCGGTCCCGGGCGGTCCGGGGCGTCCCGGGCGGTCCGGGGTGGTCCCGGGCGGTCCGGGGCAGTCCCGGGCGGTCCGGGGGCGGTCCCGGGCGGTCCGGGGCAATCCGGGGCGGTCCGGGGCGGTCCGGGGCGGTCCGGGCGGTCCCGGGGCGGTCCGGGGCGGTCCCGGGCGATCCGGGGCGGTCCCGGGCGGTCCGGGGCGGTCCCGGGCGGTCCTGGGCAATCCGGGGCGGTCCGGGGCGGTCCTGGGCGGTCCCGGGCAGTCCCGGGCGGTCCCGGCCGGTCCAGAGCGGTCCCGGGCGGTCTAGGGCGGTCCCGGCCGGTCCCGGGCAGTCCTGGGCGGTCCCGGGCGGTCCTGGGCGGTCCCGGGCGGTCCTGGGCGGTCCGGGGCGGTCCCGGGCGGTCCGGGGCGGTCCCGGGCGGTCCCGGGCGGTCCCGGGCAGTCCCGGGCGGTCCCGGGCGGTCCCAGGGCGGTCTGGGGCAGTCCCGGGCGGTCCCGGGCGGTCCCGGGCGGTCCGGGCGGTCCCGGGCGGTCCGTGGCAGTCCCGGGCGGTCCGAGGCGGTCCCGGGCGGTCCCCGGGCGGTCCGGGGCGGTCCCGGGCGATCCGGGGCGGTCCCGGGCGGTCCGGGGCGGTCCCGGGCGGTCCTGGGCAATCCGGGGCGGTCCCGGGCGGTCCTGGGCAATCCGGGGCGGTCCGGGGCGGTCCTGGGCGGTCCCGGGCAGTCCCGGGCGGTCCCGGGCGGTCCAGAGCGGTCCCGGGCGGTCTAGGGCGGTCCCGGCCGGTCCCGGGCAGTCCTGGGCGGTCCCGGGCGGTCCTGGGCGGTCCCGGGCGGTCCTGGGCGGTCCGGGGCGGTCCCGGGCGGTCCGGGGCGGTCCCGGGCGGTCCCGGGGCGGTCCCGGGCAGTCCCGGGCGGTCCCGGGCGGTCCCAGGCGGTCTGGGGCAGTCCCGGGCGGTCCCGGGCGGTCCCGGGCGGTCCGGGGCGGTCCCGGGCGGTCCGTGGCAGTCCCGGGCGGTCCGGGGCGGTCCCGGGCGGTCCGGGGCAATCCGGGGCGGTCCCGGGCGGTCCGGGGCGGTCCCGGGCGATCCTGGGCGGTCCCGGGCGGTCCGAGGCGGTCCCGGGCGGTCCGGGGCGGTCCTGGGCGGTCCCGGGCGGTCACGGGCGTTCTAGGGCGGTCCCCGGGCGGTCCGGGGCGGTCCCGGGCGGTCCCGGGCGGTCCTGGGCGGACGGGGCGGTCCCGAGCGGTCCGGGTGTGGTCCTGGGCGGTCCGGGTGCGGTCCCGGGCGGTCCGGGACGGTCCCGGGTGGTCCCGGGCGGTCCCGGGCGGTCCCGGGTGGTCCCGGGCGGTTCGGGCGGTCCCGGGCGGTCCCGGCGGTCCAGGGCGGTCCCGGGCGGTCCCGGGCGGTCCCGGGCGGTCCTGGGCGGTCCGGTGCGGTCCCGGGCGGTCCCGGGCGGTCCTGGGCGGTCCAGGGCGGTCCCAGGCGGTCGGGGCGGTCCCGAGCGGTCCGGGTGTGGTCCTGGGCGGTCCGGGGCAGTCCCGGGCGGTCCGGGGCAGTCCCGGGCGGTCCGGTGCGGTCCCGGGCTGTCCGGGCAGTCCCGGGCGGTCCAGGGCGGTCCCGGGCGGTCCGGGGCAATCCGGGGCGGTCCGGGTGGTCCGGGCCGTTCCCGGGCGGTCCCGGGCGGTCCGGGTGGTCCCGGGTTGTCCGGGGCGGTCCTGGGCGGTCCGGGGCGGTCCCGGGCGGTCCGGGGCGGTCCGGGCGGTCCCGGGCGGTCCCGGGCGTTCTAGGGCGGTCCCGGGCGGTCCGGGGCGGTCCCGGGCGGTCCCGGGCGGTCCCGGGCGGTCCCGGGCGGTCCGGGGCGGTCCCGGGCGGTCCGGGTGTGGTCCTGGGCGGTCCGGGTGCGGTCCCGGGCGGTCCGGGTGTGGTCCTGGGCGGTCCGGGTGCGGTCCCGGGCGGTCCGGGGCAGTCCTGGGCGGTCCGGGGCGGTCCCGGGCGGTCCCGGGCGGTCCCGGGCGGTCCCGGGCGGTCCCGGGCAGTCCCGGGCAGTCCCGGGCGGTCCCCGGCGGTCCCGGGTGGTCCCGGGCGGTCCGGGGCGGTCCCGGGCGGTCCCGGCCGCTCCCGGGCGGTCCCGTGCGGTTCCGGGCGGTCCCGGGCGTACCCGAGCGGTCTCGGGCGGTCCCGGGCGGTCCAGGGCGGTCCCGGGCGGTCCCGGGCGGTCCCGGGCGGTCCCGGGCGGTCCCGGGCGTTCCAGGGCGGTCCCGGGCGGTCCAGGGCGGTCCCGGGCGGTCCTGGGCGGTCCCGGGCGGTCCGAGGCGGTCCCGGGCGGTCCGGGGCGGTCCCGGGCGGTCCCGGGCGGTCCCGGGCGTTCTAGGGCGGTCCGGGGCGGTCCCGGGCGGTCCCGGGCGGTCCCGGGCGGTCCCGGGCGGTCGGGCGGTCCCGGGCGGTCCGGGTGTGGTCCTGGGCGGTCCGGGTGCGGTCCCGGGCGGTCCGGGTGTGGTCCTGGGCGGTCCGGGTGCGGTCCCGGGCGGTCCGGGGCGGTCCTGGGCGGTCCCGGGCGGTCCCAGGCGGTCCCGGGTGGTCCCGGGCGGTCTCAGGCGGTCCCGGGCGGTCCCGGCGGTCCCGGGCGGTCCCGGGCAGTCCCGGCCGGTCCCGGGCGGTCCCGGGCGGTCCCGGGCGGTCCCGGGCGGTCCCGGGCGGTCCTGGGCGGTCCGGGCAGTCCCGGGCGGTCCGGGGCGGTCCCGGGCGGTCCGGGGCGGTCCCGGGCTGTCCGGGGCAGTCCCGGGCGGTCCGGGGCGGTCCCGGGTGGTCCCGGGCGGTCCCGGGCGGTCCTGGGGCGGTCCAAGGCGGTCCCAGGCGGTCCGGGGCGGTCCCGGGCGGTCCGGGCAGTCCCGGGCGGTCCAGGGCGGTCCCGGGCGGTCCCGGGCGGTCCGGGGCGGTCCCGGGCGGTCCCGGGCGGTCCCGGGCGGTCCAGGGCAGTCCCGGGCGGTCCTGGGCGGTCCCGGGCGGTCCGAGGCGGTCCAGGGCGGTCCCGGGCGGTCCCGGGCGGTCCCGGGCGGTCCGGGGCGGTCCCGGGCGGTCCCGGGCGGTCCGGGCGGTCCCGGGCGGTCCCGGTCGGTCCCGGGCGGTCCGGGGCGGTCCCGGGCGGTCCGGGGCGGTCCCGGGCGGTCCGGGGCGGTCCCCGGGCGGTCCGGGGTGGTCCCGGGCGGTCCGGGGCAGTCCCGGGCGGTCCGGGGCGGTCCCGGGCGGTCCGGGGCAATCCGGGGCGGTCCGGGGCGGTCCGGGGCGGTCCCGGGCGGTCCCGGGCGGTCCGGGGCGGTCCCGGGCGATCCGGGGCGGTCCCGGGCGGTCCGGGGCGGTCCCGGGCGGTCCTGGGCAATCCGGGGCGGTCCGGGGCGGTCCTGGGCGGTCCCGGGCAGTCCCGGGCGGTCCCGGGCGGTCCAGAGCGGTCCCGGGCGGTCTAGGGCGGTCCCGGCCGGTCCCGGGCAGTCCTGGGCGGTCCCGGGCGGTCCTGGGCGGTCCCGGGCGGTCCTGGGCGGTCCGGGGCGGTCCCGGGCGGTCCGGGGCGGTCCCGGGCGGTCCCGGGCGGTCCCGGGCAGTCCCGGGCGGTCCCGGGCGGTCACAGGCGGTCTGGGGCAGTCCCGGGCGGTCCCGGGCGGTCCCGGGCGGTCCGGGGCGGGCCCGGGCGGTCCGTGGCAGTCCCGGGCGGTCCGGGGCGGTCCCGGGCGGTCCCGGGCGGTCCGGGGCGGTCCCGGGCGATCCGGGGCGGTCCTGGGCGGTCCGGGGCGGTCCCGGGCGGTCCTGGGCAATCCGGGGCGGTCCCGGGCGGTCCTGGGCAATCCGGGGCGGTCCGGGGCGGTCCTGGGCGGTCCCGGGCAGTCCCGGGCGGTCCCGGGCGGTCCAGAGCGGTCCCGGGCGGTCTAGGGCGGTCCCGGCCGGTCCCGGGCAGTCCTGGGCGGTCCGGTCCTGGGCGGTCCCGGGCGGTCCTGGGCGGTCCGGGGCGGTCCCGGGCGGTCCGGGGCGGTCCCGGGCGGTCCCGGGCGGTCCCGGGCAGTCCCGGGCGGTCCGGGCGGTCCCAGGCGGTCTGGGGCAGTCCCGGGCGGTCCCGGGCGGTCCCGGGCGGTCCGGGGCGGTCCCGGGCGGGTCCGTGGCAGTCCCGGGCGGTCCGGGGCGGTCCCGGGCGGTCCGGGGCAATCCGGGGCGGTCCCGGGCGGTCCGGGGCGGTCCCGGGCGATCCTGGTGCGGTCCCGGGCGGTCCGAGCGGCCTGGGCGGTCCCGGGGCGGTCCCGGGCGGTCCCGGGCGGTCCACGGGCGTTCTAGGGCGGTCCCGGGCGGTCCCGGGGCGGTCCCGGGCGGTCCCGGGCGGTCCTGGGCGGACGGGGCGGTCCCGAGCGGTCCGGGTGTGGTCCTGGGCGGTCCGGGTGCGGTCCCGGGCGGTCCGGGACGGTCCCCGGGTGGTCCCGGGCGGTCCCGGGCGGTCCCGGGTGGTCCCGGGCGGTTCGGGCGGTCCCGGGCGGTCCCGGCGGTCCAGGGCGGTCCCGGGCGGTCCCGGGCGGTCCCGGGCGGTCCTGGGCGGTCCGGGGCGGTCCCGGGCGGTCCCGGGCGGTCCTGGGCGGTCCAGGGCGGTCCCAGGCGGTCCGGGGCGGTCCCGGGCGGTCCCGGGCAGTCCCGGGCGGTCCCGGGCGGTCCAGAGCGGTCCCGTGCGGTCTAGGGCGGTCCCGGCCGGTCCCGGGCAGTCCTGGGCGGTCCCGGGCGGTCCTGGGCGGTCCCGGGCGGTCCTGGGCGGTCCGGGGCGGTCCCGGGCGGTCCGGGCGGTCCCGGGCGGTCCCGGGCGGTCCCGGGCAGTCCCGGGCGGTCCCGGGCGGTCCCAGGCGGTCTGGGGCAGTCCCGGGCGGTCCCGGGCGGTCCCGGGCGGTCCGGGGCGGTCCCGGGCGGTCCGTGGCAGTCCCGGGCGGTCCGGGGCGGTCCCGGGCGGTCCGGGGCAATCCGGGGCGGTCCCGGGCGGTCCGGGGCGGTCCCGGGCGATCCGGGGCGGTCCCGGGCGGTCCGAGGCGGTCCCGGGCGGTCCGGGGCAGTCCCGGGCGGTCCCGGGCGGTCACGGGCGTTCTAGGGCGGTCCCGGGCGGTCCGGGGCGGCCCGGGCGGTCCCGGGCGGTCCTGGGCGGACGGGGCGGTCCCGAGCGGTCCGGGTGGGTCCTGGGCGGTCCGGGTGCGGTCCCGGGCGGTCCGGGACGGTCCCGGGTGGTCCCGGGCGGTCCCGGGCGGTCCCGGGTGGTCCCGGGCGGTTCGGGCGGTCCCGGGCGGTCCCGGCGGTCCAGGGCGGTCCCGGGCAGTCCCGGGCGGTCCCGGGCGGTCCTGGGCGGTCCGGGGCGGTCCCGGGCGGTCCCGGGCGGTCCTGGGCGGTCCAGGGCGGTCCCAGGCGGTCCGGGGCGGTCCCGGGCGGTCCGGGGCAGTCCCGGGCGGTCCAGGGCGGTCCCGGGCGGTCCGGGGCAATCCGGGGCGGTCCGGGGCGGTCCGGGGCGTTCCCGGGCGGTCCCGGGCGGTCCGGGGCGGTCCCGGGCGGTCCGGGGCAGTCCCGGGCGGTCCGGGGCGGTCCCGGGCGGTCCGGGGCAATCCGGGGCGGTCCGGGGCGGTCCGGGGCGGTCCCGGGCGGTCCCGGGCGGTCCGGGGCGGTCCCGGGCGATCCGGGGCGGTCCCGGGCGGTCCGGGCGGGTCCCGGGCGGTCCTGGGCAATCCGGGGCGGTCCGGGGCGGTCCTGGGCGGTCCCGGGCAGTCCCGGGCGGTCCCGGGCGGTCCAGAGCGGTCCCGGGCGGTCTAGGCGGTCCCGGCCGGTCCCGGGCAGTCCTGGGCGGTCCCGGGCGGTCCTGGGCGGTCCCGGGCGGTCCTGGGCGGTCCGGGGCGGTCCCGGGCGGTCCGGGGCGGTCCCGGGCGGTCCCGGGCGGTCCCGGGCAGTCCCGGGCGGTCCCGGGCGGTCCCAGGCGGTCTGGGGCAGTCCCGGGCGGTCCCGGGCGGTCCCGGGCGGTCCGGGGCGGTCCCGGGCGGTCCGTGGCAGTCCCGGGCGGTCCGGGGCGGTCCCGGGCGGTCCCGGGCGGTCCGGGGCGGTCCCGGGCGATCCGGGGCGGTCCCGGGCGGTCCGGGGCGGTCCCGGGCGGTCCTGGGCAATCCGGGGCGGTCCCGGGCGGTCCTGGGCAATCCGGGGCGGTCCGGGGCGGTCCTGGGCGGTCCCGGGCAGTCCCGGGCGGTCCCGGGGCGGTCCAGAGCGGTCCCGGGCGGTCTAGGGCGGTCCCGGCCGGTCCCGGCAGTCCTGGGCGGTCCCGGGCGGTCCTGGGCGGTCCCGGGCGGTCCTGGGCGGTCAGGGGCGGTCCCGGGCGGTCCGGGGCGGTCCCGGGCGGTCCCGGGCGGTCCCGGGCAGTCCCGGCCGGTCCCGGGCGGTCCCAGGCGGTCTGGGGCAGTCCCGGGCGGTCCCGGGCGGTCCCGGGCGGTCCGGGGCGGTCCCGGGCGGTCCGTGGCAGTCCCGGGCGGTCCGGGCGGTCCCGGGCGGTCCGGGGCAATCCGGGGCGGTCCCGGGCGTCCGGGGCGGTCCCGGGCGATCCTGGGCGGTCCCGGGCGGTCCGAGGCGGTCCCGGGCGGTCCGGGGCGGTCCCGGGCGGTCCCGGGCGGTCACGGGCGTTCTAGGGCGGTCCCGGGCGGTCCGGGGCGGTCCCGGGCGGTCCCGGGCGGTCCTGGGCGGACGGGGCGGTCCCGAGCGGTCCGGGTGTGGTCCTGGGCGGTCCGGGTGCGGTCCCGGGCGGTCCGGGACGGTTCCGGGTGGTCCCGGGCGGTCCCGGGCGGTCCCGGGTGGTCCCGGGCGGTTCGGGCGGTCCCGGGCGGTCCCGGCGGTCCAGGGCGGTCCCGGGCGGTCCCCGGGCGGTCCGGCGGTCCTGGGCGGTCCGGGGCGGTCCCGGGCGGTCCCGGGCGGTCCTGGGCGGTCCAGGGCGGTCCCAGGCGGTCCGGGGCGGTCCCGGGCGGTCCCGGGCAGTCCCGGGCGGTCCCGGGCGGTCCAGAGCGGTCCCGGGCGGTCTAGGGCGGTCCCGGCCGGTCCCGGGCAGTCCTGGGCGGTCCCGGGCGGTCCTGGGCGGTCCCGGGCGGTTCTGGGCGGTCCGGGGCGGTCCCGGGCGGTCCGGGGCGGTCCCGGGCGGTCCCGGGCGGTCCGGGCAGTCCCGGGCGGTCCCGGGCGGTCCCAGGCGGTCTGGGGCAGTCCCGGGCGGTCCCGGGCGGTCCCGGGCGGTCCGGGGCGGTCCCGGGCGGTCCGTGGCAGTCCCGGGCGGTCCGGGGCGGTCCCGGGCGGTCCGGGGCAATCCGGGGCGGTCCCGGGCGGTCCGGGGCGGTCCCGGGCGATCCTGGGCGGTCCCGGGGCGGTCGAGGCGGTCCCGGGCGGTCCGGGGCGGTCCCGGGCGGTCCCGGGCGGTCACGGGCGTTCTAGGGCGGTCCCGGGCGGTCCGGGGCGGTCCCGGGCGGTCCCGGGCGGTCCGGGCGGACGGGGCGGTCCCGAGCGGTCCGGGTGTGGTCCTGGGCGGTCCGGGTGCGGTCCCGGGCGGTCCGGGATGGTCCCGGGTGGTCCCGGGCGGTCCCGGGCGGTCCCGGGTGGTCCCGGGCGTTCGGGCGGTCCCGGGCGGTCCCGGCGGTCCAGGGCGGGTCCCGGGCGGTCCCGGGCGGTCCCGGGCGGTCCTGGGCGGTCCGGGGCGGTCCCGGGCGGTCCCGGGCGGTCCTGGGCGGTCCAGGGCGGTCCCAGGCGGTCCGGGGCGGTCCCGGGCGGTCCGGGGCAGTCCCGGGCGGTCCAGGGCGGTCCCGGGCGGTCCGGGGCAATCCCGGGGCGGTCCGGGGCGGTCCGGGGCGTTCCCGGGCGGTCCCGGGCGGTCCGGGGCGGTCCCGGGCGGTCCGGGGCGTCCGGGCGGTCCGGGGCGGTCCCGGGCGGTCCGGGGCAATCCGGGGCGGTCCGGGGCGGTCCGGGGCAGTCCCGGGCGGTCCCGGGCAGTCCCGGGCGGTCCCGGGCGGTCCCCGGGCGGTCCCGGGGCGGTCCCGGGCGGTCCCGGGCGGTCCGGAGCGGTCCGGGCGGTCCGGGGCGGTCCCGGGCGGTCCGGGGCGGTCCCGCGCGGTCCGGGGGTGGTCCTGGGCGGTCCGGGGCGGTCCCGGGCGGTCCGGGGCGGGTCCCGGGCGGTCCGGGGCAATCCGGGGCGTCCGGGGCGGTCCGGGGCAGTCCCGGGCGGTCCCGGGCAGTCCCGGGCGGTCCTGGGCGGTCCAGAGCGGTCCCGGGCAGTCCCGGGCGGTCCCGGGCGGTCACGGGCGGTCCCGGGCGGTCCCGGGCGGTCCCGGGCGGTCCGGGGCGGTCCCGGCGGTCCGGGGCGGTCCCGGGCGGTCCGGGGCGGTCCGGGGCAGTCCCGGCGGTCCCGGGCGGTCCGGGCGGTCCAGGGCGGTCCCGGGCGGTTCCTGGGCGGTCCCGGGCGGTCCGAGGCGGTCCAGGGCGGTCCCGGGCGGTCCCGGGCGGTCCCGGGCAGTCCGGGGCGGTCCCGGGCGGTCCCGGGCGGTCCCGGGCGGTCCCGGGCGGTCCCGGTCGGTCCGGGCGGTCCGGGCGGTCCCGGGCGGTCCGGGGCGGTCCCGGGCGGTCCGGGGCGGTCCCGGGCGGTCCGGGGCGGTCCCGGCGGTCCGGGGCGGTCCCGGGCGGTCCGGGGCGGTCCCGGGCGGTTCGGGGCGGTCCCGGGCGGTCCGGGGCGGTCCCGGGCGGTCCGGGGCGGTCCTGGGCGGTCCCGGGAGGTCCCGGGCGGTCTGGGGCGGTCCTGGGCGGTCCCGGGCGGTCCGAGGCAGTCCCGGGCGGTCCGGGGCGGTCCCGGGCGGTCCCGGGCGGTCCGGGAGTTCGAAGGCGGTCCCGGGTGGTCCGGGGCGGTCCCGGGCGGTTCCGGGCGGTCCCGGGCGGTCGGGGCGGTCCCGGGCGGTCCCGGTCGGTCACGGGCGGTCCCGGGCGGTCCCGGGCGGTCCCGGGCGGTCCCGGGCGGTCCGGGGCGGTCCCGGGCGGTCCGGGGCGGTCCCGGGCGGTCCGCGGCGGTCCGGGGCAGTCCCGGGCGGTCCCGGGCGGTCCCGGGCGGTCCAGGGCGGTCCCGGGCGGTCCTGGGCGGTCCCGGGCGGTCCGAGGCGGTCCAGGGCGGTCCCGGGTGGTCCCGGGCGGTCCCGGCGGTCCGGGGCGGTCCCGGGCGGTCCCGGGCGGTCCCGGGCGGTCCCGGGCGGTCCCGGGCGGTCCCGGTCGGTCCCGGGCGGTCCGGGGCGGTCCGGGCGGTCCGGGGCGGTCCCGGGCGGTCCGGGGCGGTCCCGGGCGGTCCGGGGCGGTCCCGGGCGGTCCGCGGCAGTCCTGGGCGGTCCCGGGTGGTCCCGGGCGGTTCGGGCGGTCCCGGGCGGTCCGCGGCGGTCCAGGGCGGTCCCGGGCGGTCCGGGGCGGTCCGGGGCGTTCCCGGGCGGTCCCGGGCGGTCCGGGGCGGTCCCGGGTGGTCCGGGGCGGTCCCGGGCGGTCCGGGGCGGTCCCCGGGCGGTCCGGGGCAATCCGGGGCGGTCCGGGGCGGTCCGGGGCAGTCCCGGGCGGTCCGGGGCGGTCCCGGGCGGTCCGGGGCGGTCCCGGGCGGTCCGGGGCGGTCCCGGGCGGTCCGGGGCGGTCCTGGGCGGTCCCGGGCGGTCCAGGGCGGTCCCGGGCGGTCCTGGGCGGTCCCGGGCGGTCCGAGGCAGTCCCGGGCGGTCCGGGGCGGTCCCGGGCGGTCCCGGGCGGTCCCGGGAGTTCGAAGGCGGTCCCGGGTGGTCCGGGGCGGTCCCGGGCGGTCCCGGGCGGTCCCGGGCAGTCCCGGGCGGTCCCGGGCGGTCCAGAGCGGTCCCGGGCGGTCCAGGGCGGTCCCGGGCGGTCCTGGGCGGTCCCGGGCGGTCCAAGGCGGTCCAGGGCGGTCCCGGGCGGTCCCGGGCGGTCCCGGGCGGTCCGGGGCCGGGCGGTCCGGGGCGGTCCCGGGCGGTCCCGGGCGGTCCCGGGCGGTCCCGGGCGGTCCCGGTCGGTCCTGGCGGTCCGGGGCGGTCCCGGGCGGTCGGGGTCCGGTCCGTCCCGGGCGGTCCGGGGCGGTCCCGGGCGGTCCGGGGCAGTCCCGGGCGGTCCGGGGCGGTCCCGGGCGGTCCGGGGCGGTCCGGGGCGGTCCTGGGCGGTCCCGGGCGGTCCTGGGCGGTCCCGGGCGGTCCTGGGCGGTCCGGGGCGGTCCCGGGCGGTCCGGGGCGGTCCCGGGCGGTCCCGGGCGGTCCCGGGCGGTCCCGGGCAGTCCCGGGCGGTCCCGGGCGGTCCCAGGCGGTCTGGGGCAGTCCCGGGCAGTCCCGGGCGGTCCCGGGCGGACGGGGCGGTCCCGAGCGGTCCGGGTGTGGTCCTGGGCGGTCCGGGTGCGGTCCCGGGCGGTCCGGGACGGTCCCAGGCGGTCCCGGGCGGTCCCGGGCGGTCCCGGGTGGTCCCGGGCGGTTCGGGCGGTCCCGGGCGGTCCCGGCGGTCCAGGGCGGTCACGGGCGGTCCCGGGCGGTCCCGGGCGGTCCGGGGCGGTCCCGGGCGGTCCGGGGCGGTCCCGGGCGGTCCGGGGCGGTCCCGGGCGGTCCGGGGCGGTCCGGGGCAGTCCCGGGCGGTCCCGGGCGGTCCCGGGCGGTCCAGGGCGGTCCCGGGCGGTCCTGGGCGGTCCCGGGCGGTCCGAGGCGGTCCAGGGCGGTCCCGGGCGGTCCCGGGCGGTCCCGGGCAGTCCGGGGCGGTCCCGGGCGGTCCCGGGCGGTCCCGGGCGGTCCCGGGCGGTCCCGGTCGGTCCGGGCGGTCCGGGGCGGTCCCGGGCGGTCCGGGGCGGTCCCGGGCGGTCCGGGGCGGTCCCGGGCGGTCCGGGGCGGTCCCGGGCGGTCCGGGGCGGTCCCGGGCGGTCCGGGGCGGTCCCCGGCGGTTCGGGGCGGTCCCGGGCGGTCCGGGGCGGTCCCGGGCGGTCCGGGGCGGTCCTGGGCGGTCCCGGGAGGTCCCGGGCGGTCTGGGGCGGTCCTGGGCGGTCCCGGGCGGTCCGAGGCAGTCCCGGGCGGTCCGGGGCGGTCCCGGGCGGTCCCGGGCGGTCCCGGGAGTTCGAAGGCGGTCCCGGGTGGTCCGGGGCGGTCCCGGGCGGTTCCGGGCGGTCCCGGGCGGTCGGGGCGGTCCCGGGCGGTCCCGGTCGGTAACGGGCGGTCCCGGGCGGTCCCGGGCGGTCCCGGGCGGTCCCGGGCGGTCCGGGGCGGTCCCGGGCGGTCCGGGGCGGTCCCGGGCGGTCCGCGGCGGTCCGGGGCAGTCCCGGGCGGTCCCGGGCGGTCCCGGGCGGTCCAGGGCGGTCCCGGGCGGTCCTGGGCGGTCCCGGGCGGTCCGAGGCGGTCCAGGGCGGTCCCGGGTGGTCCCGGGCGGTCCCGGGCGGTCCGGGGCGGTCCCGGGCGGTCCCGGGCGGTCCCGGGCGGTCCCGGGCGGTCCCGGTCGGTCCCGGGCGGTCCGGGGCGGTCCCGGGCGGTCCGGGGCGGTCCCGGGCGGTCCGGGGCGGTCCCGGGCGGTCCGGGGCGGTCCCGGGCGGTCCGCGGCAGTCCTGGGCGGTCCCGGGTGGTCCCGGGCGGTTCGGGCGGTCCCGGGCGGTCCCGGCGGTCCAGGGCGGTCCCGGGCGGTCCGGGGCGGTCCGGGGCGTTCCCGGGCGGTCCCGGGCGGTCCGGGGCGGTCCCGGGTGGTCCGGGGCGGTCCCGGGCGGTCCGGGGCGGTCCCGGGCGGTCCGGGGCAATCCGGGGCGGTCCGGGGCGGTCCGGGGCAGTCCCGGGCGGTCCGGGGCGGTCCCGGGCGGTCCGGGGCGGTCCCGGGCGGTCCGGGGCGGTCCCGGGCGGTCCGGGGCGGTCCTGGGCGGTCCCGGGCGGTCCAGGGCGGTCCCGGGCGGTCCTGGGCGGTCCCGGGCGGTCCGAGGCAGTCCCGGGCGGTCCGGGGCGGTCCCGGGCGGTCCCGGGCGGTCCCGGGAGTTCGAAGGCGGTCCCGGGTGGTCCGGGGCGGTCCCGGGCGGTCCCGGGCGGTCCCGGGCAGTCCCGGGCGGTCCCGGGCGGTCCAGAGCGGTCCCGGGCGGTCCAGGGCGGTCCCGGGCGGTCCTGGGCGGTCCCGGGCGGTCCAAGGCGGTCCAGGGCGGTCCCGGGCGGTCCCGGGCGGTCCCGGGCGGTCCGGGGCGGTCCCGGGCGGTCCCGGGCGGTCCCGGGCGGTCCCGGGCGGTCCCGGTCGGTCCAGGGCGGTCCGGGGCGGTCCCGGGCGGTCCGGGGCGGTCCCGGGCGGTCCGGGGCGGTCCCGGGCGGTCCGGGGCGGTCCCGGGCGGTCCGGGGCAGTCCCGGGCGGTCCGGGGCGGTCCCGGGCGGTCCGGGGCGGTCCGGGGCGGTCCTGGGCGGTCCCGGGCGGTCCCTGGGCGGTCCCGGGCGGTCCTGGGCGGTCCGGGGCGGTCCCGGGCGGTCCGGGGCGGTCCCGGGCGGTCCCGGGCGGTCCCGGGCGGTCCCGGGCAGTCCCGGGCGGTCCCGGGCGGTCCCAGGCGGTCTGGGGCAGTCCCGGGCAGTCCCGGGCGGTCCCGGGCGGACGGGGCGGTCCCGAGCGGTCCGGGTGTGGTCCTGGGCGGTCCGGGTGCGGTCCCGGGCGGTCCGGGACGGTCCCAGGCGGTCCCGGGCGGTCCCGGGCGGTCCCGGGTGGTCCCGGGCGGTTCGGGCGGTCCCGGGCGGTCCCGGCGGTCCAGGGCGGTCCCGGGCGGTCCCGGGCGGTCCCGGGCGGTCCTGTTCGGTCCGGGGCGGTCCCAGGCGGTCCCGGGCGGTCCCGGGCGGTCCCGGGCGGTCCGGGGCGGTCCCGGGCGGTCCGGGGCGGTCCTGGGCGGTCCAGGGCGGTCCCGGGCGGTCCGGGGCGGTCCCGGGCGGTCCGGGGCAGTCCCGGGCGGTCCGGGGCGGTCCCGGGCGGTCCGGCGCAATCCGGGGCGGTCCGGGGCGGTTCGGGGCGTTCTCGGGCGGTCCCGGGCGGTCCGGGGCGGTCCCGGGTGGTCCGGGGCGGTCCCGGGCGGTCCGGGGCGGTCCCGGGCGGTCCGGGGCAATCCGGGGCGGTCCGGGGCGGTCCGGGGCAGTCCCGGGCGGTCCCGGGCAGTCCCGGGCGGTCCTGAGCGGACCCGGGCGGTCCCGGGCGGTCCCGGGCGGTCCCGGGCAGTCCCGGGCGGTCCCGGGCGGTCCAGGGCGGTCCCGGGCGGTCCTGGGCGGTCCCGGGCGGTCCGAGGCGGTCCAGGGCGGTCCCGGGCGGTCCCGGGCGGTCCCGGGCGGTCCGGGGCGGTCCCGGGCGGTCCCGGGCGGTCCCGGGCGGTCCCGGGCGGTCCCGGTCGGTCCAGGGCGGTCCGGGGCGGTCCCGGGCGGTCCGGGGCGGTCCCGGGCGGTCCGGGGCGGTCCCGGGCGGTCCGGGGCGGTCCCGGGCGGTCCGGGGCAGTCCCGGGCGGTCCGGGGCGGTCCCGGGCGGTCCGGGGCGGTCCGGGGCGGTCCTGGGCGGTCCCGGGCGGTCCTGGGCGGTCCCGGGCGGTCCTGGGCGGTCCGGGGCGGTCCCGGGCGGTCCGGGGCGGTCCCGGGCGGTCCCGGGCGGTCCCGGGCGGTCCCGGGCAGTCCCGGGCGGTCCCGGGCGGTCCCAGGCGGTCTGGGGCAGTCCCGGGCAGTCCCGGGCGGTCCCGGGCGGACGGGGCGGTCCCGAGCGGTCCGGGTGTGGTCCTGGGCGGTCCGGGTGCGGTCCCGGGCGGTCCGGGACGGTCCCAGGCGGTCCCGGGCGGTCCCGGGCGGTCCCGGGTGGTCCCGGGCGGTTCGGGCGGTCCCGGGCGGTCCCGGCGGTCCAGGGCGGTCCCGGGCGGTCCCGGGCGGTCCCGGGCGGTCCTGTTCGGTCCGGGGCGGTCCCAGGCGGTCCCGGGCGGTCCCGGGCGGTCCCGGGCGGTCCGGGGCGGTCCCGGGCGGTCCGGGGCGGTCCTGGGCGGTCCAGGGCGGTCCCGGGCGGTCCGGGGCGGTCCCGGGCGGTCCGGGGGCAGTCCCGGGCGGTCCGGGGCGGTCCCGGGCGGTCCGGCGCAATCCGGGGCGGTCCGGGGCGGTTCGGGGCGTTCTCGGGCGGTCCCGGGCGGTCCGGGGCGGTCCCGGGTGGTCCGGGGCGGTCCCGGGCGGTCCGGGGCGGTCCCGGGCGGTCCGGGGCAATCCGGGGCGGTCCGGGGCGGTCCGGGGCAGTCCCGGGCGGTCCCGGGCAGTCCCGGGCGGTCCTGAGCGGACCCGGGCGGTCCCGGGCGGTCCCGGGCGGTCCCGGGCAGTCCCGGGCGGTCCCGGGCGGTCCCGGGCGGTCCCGGGCGGTCCCGGGCGGTCCGGGGCGGTCCCGGGCGGTCCCGGGCGGTCCCGGGCGGTCCCGGGCGGTCCCGGTCGGTCCAGGGCGGTCCGGGGCGGTCCCGGGCGGTCCGGGGCGGTCCCGGGCGGTCCGGGGCGGTCCCGGGCGGTCCGGGGCGGTCCCGGGCGGTCCGGGGCAGTCCCGGGCGGTCCGGGGCGGTCCCGGGCGGTCCGGGGCGGTCCGGGGCGGTCCTGGGCGGTCCCGGGCGGTCCTGGGCGGTCCCGGGCGGTCCTGGGCGGTCCGGGGCGGTCCCGGGCGGTCCGGGGCGGTCCCGGGCGGTCCCGGGCGGTCCCGGGCGGTCCCGGGCAGTCCCGGGCGGTCCCGGGCGGTCCCAGGCGGTCTGGGGCAGTCCCGGGCAGTCCCGGGCGGTCCCGGGCGGACGGGGCGGTCCCGAGCGGTCCGGGTGTGGTCCTGGGCGGTCCGGGTGCGGTCCCGGGCGGTCCGGGACGGTCCCAGGCGGTCCCGGGCGGTCCCGGGCGGTCCCGGGTGGTCCCGGGCGGTTCGGGCGGTCCCGGGCGGTCCCGGCGGTCCAGGGCGGTCCCGGGCGGTCCCGGGCGGTCCCGGGCGGTCCTGTTCGGTCCGGGGCGGTCCCAGGCGGTCCCGGGGGGTCCCGGGCGGTCCCGGGCGGTCCGGGGCGGTCCCGGGCGGTCCGGGGCGGTCCTGGGCGGTCCAGGGCGGTCCCGGGCGGTCCGGGGCGGTCCCGGGCGGTCCGGGGCAGTCCCGGGCGGTCCGGGGCGGTCCCGGGCGGTCCGGCGCAATCCGGGGCGGTCCGGGGCGGTTCGGGGCGTTCTCGGGCGGTCCCGGGCGGTCCGGGGCGGTCCCGGGTGGTCCGGGGCGGTCCCGGGCGGTCCGGGGCGGTCCCGGGCGGTCCGGGGCAATCCGGGGCGGTCCGGGGCGGTCCGGGGCAGTCCCGGGCGGTCCCGGGCAGTCCCGGGCGGTCCTGAGCGGACCCGGGCGGTCCCGGGCGGTCCCGGGCGGTCCCGGGCAGTCCCGGGCGGTCCCGGGCGGTCCCGGGCGGTCCCGGGCGGTCCGGGGCGGTCCCGGGCGGTCCGGGGCGGTCCCGGGCGGTCCGGGGCGGTCCCGGGCGGTCCGGGGCGGTCCTGGGCGGTCCCGGGCGGTCCAGGGCGGTCCCGGGCGGTCCTGGGCGGTCCCGGGCGGTCCGAGGCAGTCCCGGGCGGTCCGGGGCGGTCCCGGGCGGTCCCGGGCGGTCCCGGGAGTTCGAAGGCGGTCCCGGGTGGTCCGGG
This sequence comes from Petromyzon marinus, assembly GCF_048934315.1. Classification (NCBI taxonomy): domain Eukaryota; kingdom Metazoa; phylum Chordata; class Hyperoartia; order Petromyzontiformes; family Petromyzontidae; genus Petromyzon; species Petromyzon marinus. The sequence continues at coordinate 37,934 of NW_027423422.1, read as the reverse complement.
GCGGTCCCGGGCGGTCCCGGGCGGTCCCGGGCGGTCGGGGCGGTCCCGGGCGGTCCCGGGCGGTCACGGGCGGTCCCGGGCGGTCCCGGGCGGTCCCGGGCGGTCCCGGGCGGTCCGGGGCGGTCCCGGGCGGTCCGGGGCGGTCCCAGGCGGTCCGGGGCGGTCCGGGGCAGTCCCGGGCGGTCCCGGGCGGTCCCGGGCGGTCCAGGGCGGTCCCGGGCGGTCCTGGGCGGTCCCGGGCGGTCCGAGGCGGTCCAGGGCGGTCCCGGGTGGTCCCGGGCGGTCCCGGGCGGTCCGGGGCGGTCCCGGGCGGTCCCGGGCGGTCCCGGGCGGTCCCGGGCGGTCCCGGTCGGTCCCGGGCGGTCCGGGGCGGTCCCGGGCGGTCCGGGGCGGTCCCGGGCGGTCCGGGGCGGTCCCCGGGCGGTCCGGGGCGGTCCCGGGCGGTCCGGGGCAGTCCCGGGCGGTCCGGGGCGGTCCTGGGCGGTCCGGGGCAATCCGGGGCGGTCCGGGGCGGTCCGGGGCGGTCCCGGGAGGTCCCGGGCGGTCCGGGGCGGTCCCGGGCGATCCGGGGCGGTCCCGGGCGGTCCCGGGCGGTCCCGGGCGGTCCCGGGCGGTCCCGGGCGGTCCCGGGCGGTCCCAGGCGGTCTGGGGCAGTCCCGGGCGGTCCCGGGCGGTCCGGGGCGGTCCCGGGCGGTCCGTGGCAGTCCCGGGCGGTCCGGGGCAATCCGGGGCGGTCCCGGGCGGTCCGGGGCGGTCCCGGGCGATCCTGGGCGGTCCCGGGCGGTCCGAGGCGGTCCCGGGCGGTCTGGGGCGGTCCCGGGCGGTCCCGGGCGGTCACGGGCGTTCTAGGGCGGTCCCGGGCGGTCCGGGACGGTCCCGGGCGGTCCTGGGCGGTCCCGGGCGGACAGGGCGGTCCCGAGCGGTCCGGGTGTGGTCCTGGGCGGTCCGGGTGCGGTCCCGGGCGGTCCGGGACGGTCCCGGGCGGTCCCGGGCGGTCCCGGGCGGTCCCGGGTGGTCCCGGGCGGTTCGGGCGGTCCCGGGCGGTCCCGGCGGTCCAGGGCGGTCCTGGGCGGTCCCGGGCGGTCCCGGGCGGTCCTGGGCGGTCCGGGGCGGTCCCGGGCGGTCCCGGGCGGTCCCGGGCGGTCCCGGGCGGTCCGGGGCGGTCCCGGGCGGTCCGGGGCGGTCCTGGGCGGTCCAGGGCGGTCCCGGGCGGTCCGGGGCGGTCCCGGGCGGTCCGGGGCAGTCCCGGGCGGTCCGGGGCGGTCCCGGGCGGTCCGGCGCAATCCGGGGCGGTCCGGGGCGGTCCGGGGCGTTCCCGGGCGGTCCCGGGCGGTCCGGGGCGGTCCCGGGTGGTCCGGGGCGGTCCCGGGCGGTCCGGGGCGGTCCCGGGCGGTCCGGGGCAATCCGGGGCGGTCCGGGGCGGTCCGGGGCAGTCCCGGGCGGTCCCGGGCAGTCCCGGGCGGTCCTGAGCGGTCCCGGGCGGTCCCGGGCGGTCCCGGGCGGTCCCGGGCGGTCCCGGGCGGTCCCGGGCGGTCCCGGGCGGTCCGGGGCGGTCCCGGGCGGTCCGGGGCGGTCCCGGGCGGTCCGGGGCGGTCCCGGGCGGTCCGGGGCGGTCCTGGGCGGTCCCGGGCGGTCCAGGGCGGTCCCGGGCGGTCCTGGGCGGTCCCGGGCGGTCCGAGGCAGTCCCGGGCGGTCCGGGGCGGTCCCGGGCGGTCCCGGGCGGTCCCGGGAGTTCGAAGGCGGTCCCGGGTGGTCCGGGGCGGTCCCGGGCGGTCCTGGGCGGTCCCGGGCAGTCCCGGGCGGTCCCGGGCGGTCCAGAGCGGTCCCGGGCGGTCCAGGGCGGTCCCGGGCGGTCCTGGGCGGTCCCGGGCGGTCCGAGGCGGTCCAGGGCGGTCCCGGGCGGTCCCGGGCGGTCCCGGGCGGTCCGGGGCGGTCCCGGGCGGTCCCGGGCGGTCCCGGGCGGTCCCGGGCGGTCCCGGTCGGTCCCGGGCGGTCCGGGGCGGTCCCGGGCGGTCCGGGGCAATCCGGGGCGGTCCGGGGCGGTCCGGGGCGGTCCCGGGCGGTCCCGGGCGGTCCCGGGCGGTCCCGGGCAGTCCCGGGCGGTCCCGTGCGGTCCCAGGCGGTCTGGGGCAGTCCCGGGCGGTCCCGGGCGGTCCCGGGCGGTCCGGGGCGGTCCCGGGCGGTCCGTGGCAGTCCCGGGCGGTCCGAGGCGGTTCCAGGCGGTCTGGGGCGGTCCCGGGCGGTCCCGGGCGGTCACGGGCGTTCTAGGGCGGTCCCGGGCGGTCCGGGGCGGTCCCGGGCAGTCCCGGGCGGTCCCGGGCGGACGGGGCGGTCCCGAGCGGTCCGGGTGTGGTCCTGGGCGGTCCGGGTGCGGTCCCGGGCGGTCCGGGACGGTCCCGGGCGGTCCCGGGCGGTCCCGGGCGGTCCCGGGTGGTCCCGGGCGGTTCGGGCGGTCCCGGGCGGTCCCGGCGGTCCAGGGCGGTCCCGGGCGGTCCCGGGCGGTCCCGGGCGGTCCTGTTCGGTCCGGGGCGGTCCCAGGCGGTCCCGGGCGGTCCCGGGCGGTCCCGGGCGGTCCGGGGCGGTCCCGGGCGGTCCGGGGCGGTCCTGGGCGGTCCAGGGCGGTCCCGGGCGGTCCGGGGCGGTCCCGGGCGGTCCGGGGCAGTCCCGGGCGGTCCGGGGCGGTCCCGGGCGGTCCGGCGCAATCCGGGGCGGTCCGGGGCGGTTCGGGGCGTTCTCGGGCGGTCCCGGGCGGTCCGGGGCGGTCCCGGGTGGTCCGGGGCGGGCCCGGGCGGTCCGGGGCGGTCCCGGGCGGTCCGGGGCAATCCGGGGCGGTCCGGGGCGGTCCGGGGCAGTCCCGGGCGGTCCTGGGCAGTCCCGGGCGGTCCTGAGCGGACCCGGGCGGTCCCGGGCGGTCCCGGGCGGTCCCGGGCAGTCCCGGGCGGTCCCGGGCGGTCCCGGGCGGTCCCGGTCGGTCCGGGGCGGTCCCGGGCGGTCCCGGGCGGTCCCGGGCGGTCCGGGGCGGTCCCGGGCGGTCCGTGGCAGTCCCGGGCGGTCCGAGGCGGTCCCGGGCGGTCTGGGGCGGTCCCGGGCGGTCCCGGGCGGTCACGGGCGTTCTAGGGCGGTCCCGGGCGGTCCGGGGCGGTCCCGGGCAGTCCCGGGCGGTCCCGGGCGGACGGGGCGGTCCCGAGCGGTCCGGGTGTGGTCCTGGGCGGTCCGGGTGCGGTCCCGGGCGGTCCGGGACGGTCCCGGGCGGTCCCGGGCGGTCCCGGGCGGTCCCGGGTGGTCCCGGGCGGTTCGGGCGGTCCCGGGCGGTCCCGGCGGTCCAGGGCGGTCCCGGGCGGTCCGGGGCGGTCCCGGGCGGTCCGGGGCGGTCCTGGGCGGTCCAGGGCGGTCCCGGGCGGTCCGGGGCGGTCCCGGGCGGTCCGGGGCAGTCCCGGGCGGTCCGGGGCGGTCCCGGGCGGTCCGGCGCAATCCGGGGCGGTCCTTGGCGGTTCGGGGCGTTCTCGGGCGGTCCCGGGCGGTCCCGGGCGGTCCCGGGTGGTCCCGGGCGGTTCGGGCGGTCCCGGGCGGTCCCGGCGGTCCAGGGCGGTCCCGGGCGGTCCCGGGCGGTCCCGGGCGGTCCGGGGCAATCCGGGGCGGTCCGGGGCGGTCCGGGGCAGTCCCGGGCGGTCCCGGGCAGTCCCGGGCGGTCCTGAGCGGACCCGGGCGGTCCCGGGCGGTCCCGGGCGGTCCCGGGCAGTCCCGGGCGGTCCCGGGCGGTCCCGGGCGGTCCCGGGCGGTCCGGGGCGGTCCCGGGCGGTCCGGGGCGGTCCCGGGCGGTCCGGGGCGGTCCCGGGCGGTCCGGGGCGGTCCTGGGCGGTCCCGGGCGGTCCAGGGCGGTCCCGGGCGGTCCTGGGCGGTCCCGGGCGGTCCGAGGCAGTCCCGGGCGGTCCGGGGCGGTCCCGGGCGGTCCCGGGCGGTCCCGGGAGTTCGAAGGCGGTCCCGGGTGGTCCGGGGCGGTCCCGGGCGGTCCCGGGCGGTCCCGGGCGGTCGGGGCGGTCCCGGGCGGTCCCGGGCGGTCACGGGCGGTCCCGGGCGGTCCCGGGCGGTCCCGGGCGGTCCCGGGCGGTCCGGGGCGGTCCCGGGCGGTCCGGGGCGGTCCCGTGCGGTCCGGGGCGGTCCGGGGCAGTCCCGGGCGGTCCCGGGCGGTCCCGGGCGGTCCAGGGCGGTCCCGGGCGGTCCTGGGCGGTCCCGGGCGGTCCGAGGCGGTCCAGGGCGGTCCCGGGTGGTCCCGGGCGGTCCCGGGCGGTCCGGGGCGGTCCCGGGCGGTCCCGGGCGGTCCCGGGCGGTCCCGGGCGGTCCCGGTCGGTCCCGGGCGGTCCGGGGCGGTCCCGGGCGGTCCGGGGCGGTCCCGGGCAGTCCGGGGCGGTCCCGGGCGGTCCGGGGCGGTCCCGGGCGGTCCGGGGCAGTCCCGGGCGGTCCGGGGCGGTCCTGGGCGGTCCAGGGCAATCCGGGGCGGTCCCGGGCGGTCCGGGGCGGTCCCGGGCGATCCTGGGCGGTCCCGGGCGGTCCGAGGCGGTCCCGGGCGGTCTGGGGCGGTCCCGGGCGGTCCCGGGCGGTCACGGGCGTTCTAGGGCGGTCCCGGGCGGTCTGGGACGGTCCCGGGCGGTCCTGGGCGGTCCCGGGTGGACAGGGCGGTCCCGAGCGGTCCGGGTGTGGTCCTGGGCGGTCCGGGTGCGGTCCCGGGCGGTCCGGGACGGTCCCGGGCGGTCCCGGGCGGTCCCGGGCGGTCCCGGGTGGTCCCGGGCGGTTCGGGCGGTCCCGGGCGGTCCCGGCGGTCCAGGGCGGTCCTGGGCGGTCCCGGGCGGTCCCGGGCGGTCCTGGGCGGTCCGGGGCGGTCCCGGGCGGTCCCGGGCGTTCTAGGGCGGTCCCGGGCGGTCTGGGACGGTCCCGGGCGGTCCTGGGCGGTCCCGGGCGGACAGGGCGGTCCCGAGCGGTCCGGGTGTGGTCCTGGGCGGTCCGGGTGCGGTCCCGGGCGGTCCGGGACGGTCCCGGGCGGTCCCGGGCGGTCCCGGGCGGTCCCGGGTGGTCCCGGGCGGTTTGGGCGGTCCCGGGCGGTCCCGGCGGTCCAGGGCGGTCCTGGGCGGTCCCGGGCGGTCCCGGGCGGTCCTGGGCGGTCCGGGGCGGTCCCGGGCGGTCCCGGGCGGTCCCGGGCGGTCCCGGGCGGTCCGGGGCGGTCCCGGGCGGTCCGGGGCGGTCCTGGGCGGTCCAGGGCGGTCCCCGGGCGGTCCGGGGCGGTCCCGGGCGGTCCGGGGCAGTCCCGGGCGGTCCGGGGCGGTCCCGGGCGGTCCGGCGCAATCCGGGGCGGTCCGGGGTCGGTCCGGGGCGTTCCCGGGCGGTCCCGGGCGGTCCGGGGCGGTCCCGGGTGGTCCGGGGCGGTCCCGGGCGGTCCGGGGCGGTCCCGGGCGGTCGGGGCAATCCGGGGCGGTCCGGGGCGGTCCGGGGCAGTCCCGGGCGGTCCCGGGCAGTCCCGGGCGGTCCTGAGCGGTCCCGGGCGGTCCCGGGCGGTCCCGGGCGGTCCCGGGCGGTCCCGGGCGGTCCCGGGCGGTCCCGGGCGGTCCGGGGCGGTCCCGGGCGGTCCGGGGCGGTCCCGGGCGGTCCGGGGCGGTCCCGGGCGGTCCGGGGCGGTCCTGGGCGGTCCCGGGCGGTCCAGGGCGGTCCCGGGCGGTCCTGGGCGGTCCCGGGCGGTCCGAGGCAGTCCCGGGCGGTCCGGGGCGGTCCCGGGCGGTCCCGGGCGGTCCCGGGAGTTCGAAGGCGGTCCCGGGTGGTCCGGGGCGGTCCCGGGCGGTCCTGGGCGGTCCCGGGCAGTCCCGGGCGGTCCCGGGCGGTCCAGAGCGGTCCCGGGCGGTCCAGGGCGGTCCCGGGCGGTCCTGGGCGGTCCCGGGCGGTCCGAGGCGGTCCAGGGCGGTCCCGGGCGGTCCCGGGCGGTCCCGGGCGGTCCGGGGCGGTCCCGGGCGGTCCCAGGCGGTCCCGGGCGGTCCCGGGCGGTCCCGGTCGGTCCCGGGCGGTCCGGGGCGGTCCCGGGCGGTCCGGGGCAATCCGGGGCGGTCCGGGGCGGTCCGGGGCGGTCCCGGGCGGTCCCGGGCGGTCCCGGGCGGTCCCGGGCGGTCCCGGGCAGTCCCGGGCGGTCCCGGGCGGTCCCAGGCGGTCTGGGGCAGTCCCGGGCGGTCCCGGGCGGTCCCGGGCGGTCCGGGGCGGTCCCGGGCGGTCCGTGGCAGTCCCGGGCGGTCCGAGGCGGTTCCGGGCGGTCTGGGGCGGTCCCGGGCGGTCCCGGGCGGTCACGGGCGTTCTAGGGCGGTCCCGGGCGGTCCGGGGCGGTCCCGGGCAGTCCCGGGCGGTCCCGGGCGGACGGGGCGGTCCCGAGCGGTCCGGGTGTGGTCCTGGGCGGTCCGGGTGCGGTCCCGGGCGGTCCGGGACGGTCCCGGGCGGTCCCGGGCGGTCCCGGGCGGTCCCGGGTGGTCCCGGGCGGTTCGGGCGGTCCCGGGCGGTCCCGGCGGTCCAGGGCGGTCCCGGGCGGTCCCGGGCGGTCCCGGGCGGTCCTGTTCGGTCCGGGGCAGTCCCGGGCGGTCCGGGGCGGTCCAGGGCGGTCCCGGGCGGTCCGGGGCGGTCCCGGGCGGTCCGGGGCAGTCCCGGGCGGTCCGGGGCGGTCCCGGGCGGTCCGGCGCAATCCGGGGCGGTCCGGGGCGGTTCGGGGCGTTCTCGGGCGGTCCCGGGCGGTCCGGGGCGGTCCCGGGTGGTCCGGGGCGGTCCCGGGCGGTCCGGGGAAGTCCCGGGCGGTCCGGGGCAATCCGGGGCGGTCCGGGGCGGTCCGGGGCAGTCCCGGGCGGTCCTGGGCAGTCCCGGGCGGTCCTGAGCGGACCCGGGCGGTCCCGGGCGGTCCCGGGCGGTCCCGGGCAGTCCCGGGCGGTCCCGGGCGGTCCCGGGCGGTCCCGGTCGGTCCGGGGCGGTCCCGGGCGGTCCCGGGCGGTCCCGGGCGGTCCGGGGCGGTCCCGGGCGGTCCGTGGCAGTCCCGGGCGGTCCGAGGCGGTCCCGGGCGGTCTGGGGCGGTCCCGGGCGGTCCCGGGCGGTCACGGGCGTTCTAGGGCGGTCCCGGGCGGTCCGGGGCGGTCCCGGGCAGTCCCGGGCGGTCCCGGGCGGACGGGGCGGTCCCGAGCGGTCCGGGTGTGGTCCTGGGCGGTCCGGGTGCGGTCCCGGGCGGTCCGGGACGGTCCCGGGCGGTCCCGGGCGGTCCCGGGCGGTCCCGGGTGGTCCCGGGCGGTTCGGGCGGTCCCGGGCGGTCCCGGCGGTCCAGGGCGGTCCCGGGCGGTCCCGGGCGGTCCCGGGCGGTCCTGTTCGGTCCGGGGCGGTCCCAGGCGGTCCCGGGCGGTCCCGGGCGGTCCCGGGCGGTCCGGGGCGGTCCCGGGCGGTCCGGGGCGGTCCTGGGAGGTCCAGGGCGGTCCCGGGCGGTCCGGGGCGGTCCCGGGTGGTCCGGGGCAGTCCCGGGCGGTCCGGGGCGGTCCCGGGCGGTCCGGCGCAATCCGGGGCGGTCCGGGGCGGTTCGGGGCGTTCTCGGGCGGTCCCGGGCGGTCCCGGGCGGTCCCGGGTGGTCCCGGGCGGTTCGGGCGGTCCCGGGCGGTCCCGGCGGTCCAGGGCGGTCCCGGGCGGTCCCGGGCGGTCCCGGGCGGTCCTGTTCGGTCCGGGGCGGTCCCAGGCGGTCCCGGGCGGTCCCGGGCGGTCCCGGGCGGTCCGGGGCGGTCCCGGGCGGTCCGGGGCGGTCCTGGGCGGTCCAGGGCGGTCCCGGGCGGTCCGGGGCGGTCCCGGGCGGTCCGGGGCAGTCCCGGGCGGTCCGGGGCGGTCCCGGGCGGTCCGGCGCAATCCGGGGCGGTCCGGGGCGGTTCGGGGCGTTCTCGGGCGGTCCCGGGCGGTCCGGGGCGGTCCCGGGTGGTCCGGGGCGGTCCCGGGCGGTCCGGGGCGGTCCCGGGCGGTCCGGGGCAATCCGGGGCGGTCCGGGGCGGTCCGTGGCAGTCCCGGGCGGTCCCGGGCAGTCCCGGGCGGTCCTGAGCGGACCCGGGCGGTCCCGGGCGGTCCCGGGCGGTCCCGGGCAGTCCCGGGCGGTCCCGGGCGGACCCGGGCGGTCCCCGGCGGTCCGGGGCGGTCCCGGGCGGTCCCGGGCGGTCCCGGGCGGTCCGGGGCGGTCCCGGGCGGTCCGTGGCAGTCCCGGGCGGTCCGAGGCGGTCCCGGGCGGTCTGGGGCGGTCCCGGGCGGTCCCGGGCGGTCACGGGCGTTCTAGGGCGGTCCCGGGCGGTCCGGGGCGGTCCCGGGCAGTCCCGGGCGGTCCCGGGCGGACGGGGCGGTCCCGAGCGGTCCGGGTGTGGTCCTGGGCGGTCCGGGTGCGGTCCCGGGCGGACCGGGACGGTCCCGGGCGGTCCCGGGCGGTCCCGGGCGGTCCCGGGTGGTCCCGGGCGGTTCGGGCGGTCCCGGGCGGTCCCGGCGGTCCAGGGCGGTCCCGGGCGGTCCCGGGCGGTCCCGGGCGGTCCTGTTCGGTCCGGGGCGGTCCCAGGCGGTCCCGGGCGGTCCCGGGCGGTCCCGGGCGGTCCGGGGCGGTCCCGGGCGGTCCGGGGCGGTCCTGGCGGTCCAGGGCGGTCCCGGGCGGTCCGGGGCGGTCCCGGGCGGTCCGGGGCAGTCCCGGGCGGTCCGGGGCGGTCCCGGGCGGTCCGGCGCAATCCGGGGCGGTCCGGGGCGGTTCGGGGCGTTCTCGGGCGGTCCCGGGCGGTCCGGGGCGGTCCCGGGTGGTCCGGGGCGGGGTCCCGGGCGGTCCGGGGCGGTCCCGGGCGGTCCGGGGCAATCCGGGGCGGTCCGGGGCGGTCCGGGGCAGTCCCGGGCGGTCCCGGGCAGTCCCGGGCGGTCCTGAGCGGACCCGGGCGGTCCCGGGCGGTCCCGGGCGGTCCCGGGCAGTCCCGGGCGGTCCCGGGCGGTCCCGGGCGGTCCCGGGCGGTCCGGGGCGGTCCCGGGCGGTCCGGGGCGGTCCCGGGCGGTCCGGGGCGGTCCCGGGCGGTCCGGGGCGGTCCTGGGCGGTCCCGGGCGGTCCAGGGCGGTCCCGGGCGGTCCTGGGCGGTCCCGGGCGGTCCGAGGCAGTCCCGGGGTCCGGGGCGGTCCTGGGCGGGTCCCGGGCGGTCCCGGGAGTTCGAAGGCGGTCCCGGGTGGTCCGGGGGCGGTCCCGGGCGGTCCCGGGCGGTCCCGGGCGGTCGGGGCGGTCCCGGGCGGTCCCGGGCGGTCACGGGCGGTCCCGGGCGGTCCCGGGCGGTCCCGGGCGGTCCCGGGCGGTCCGGGGCGGTCCCGGGCGGTCCGTTGCGGTCCCGGGCGGTCCGGGGCGGTCCGGGGCAGTCCCGGGCAATCCCGGGCGGTCCCGGGCGGTCCAGGGCGGTCCCCGGGCGGTCCTGGGCGGTCCCGGGCGGTCCGAGGCGGTCCAGGGCGGTCCCGGGTGGTCCCGGGCGGTCTCGGGCGGTCCGGGGCGGTCCCGGGTGGTCCCGGGCGGTCCCGGGCGGTCCCGGGCGGTCCCGGTCGGTCCCGGGCGGTCCGGGGCGGTCCCGGGCGGTCCGGGGCGGTCCCGGGCGGTCCGGGGCGGTCCCGGGCGGTCCGGGGCGGTCCCGGGCGGTCCGGGGCAGTCCCGGGCGGTCCGGGGCGGTCCTGGGCGGTCCGGGGCAATCCGGGGCGGTCCGGGGCGGTCCGGGGCGGTCCCGGGAGGTCCCGGGCGGTCCGGGGCGGTCCCGGGCGATCCGGGGCGGTCCCGGGCGGTCCGGGGCGGTCCCGGGCGGTCCGGGGCAATCCGGGGCGGTCCGGGGCGGGCCCGGGCGGTCCCGGGCAGTCCCGGGCGGTCCCGGGCGGTCCAGAGCGGTCCCGGGCGGTCTAGGGCGGTCCCGGGCGGTCCCGGGCAGTCCTGGGCGGTCCCGGGCGGTCCTGGGCGGTCCTGGGCGGTCCTGGGCGGTCCGGGGCGGTCCCGGGCGGTCCGGGGCGGTCCCGGGCGGTCCCGGGCGGTCCCGGGCGGTCCCGGGCGGTCCCGGGCGGTCCCGGGCGGTCCCAGGCGGTCTGGGGCAGTCCCGGGCGGTCCCGGGCGGTCCGGGGCGGTCCCGGGCGGTCCGTGGCAGTCCTGGGCGGTCCCGGGCGGTCCTGGGCGGTCCTGGGCGGTCCCGGGCGGTCCTGGGCGGTCCTGGGCGGTCCTGGGCGGTCCCGGGCGGTCACGGGCGTTCTAGGGCGGTCCCGGGCGGTCCGGGGCGGTCCTGGGCGGTCCCGGGCGGTCCTGGGCGGTCCTGGGCGGTCCCGGGCGGTCCCGGGCGGTCACGGGCGTTCTAGGGCGGTCCCGGGCGGTCCGGGGCGGTCCCGGGCAGTCCCGGGCGGTCCCGGGCGGACGGGGCGGTCCCGAGCGGTCCGGGTGTGGTCCTGGGCGGTCCGGGTGCGGTCCCGGGCGGACCGGGACGGTCCCGGGCGGTCCCGGGCGGTCCCGGGCGGTCCCGGGTGGTCCCGGGCGGTTCGGGCGGTCCCGGGCGGTCCCGGCGGTCCAGGGCGGTCCCGGGCGGTCCCGGGCGGTCCCGGGCGGTCCTGTTCGGTCCGGGGCGGTCCCAGGCGGTCCCGGGCGGTCCCGGGCGGTCCCGGGCGGTCCGGGGCGGTCCCGGGCGGTCCGGGGCGGTCCTGGGCGGTCCAGGGCGGTCCCGGGCGGTCCGGGGCGGTCCCGGGCGGTCCGGGGCAGTCCCGGGCGGTCCGGGGCGGTCCCGGGCGGTCCGGCGCAATCCGGGGCGGTCCGGGGCGGTTCGGGGCGTTCTCGGGCGGTCCCGGGCGGTCCGGGGCGGTCCCGGGTGGTCCGGGGCGGTCCCGGGCGGTCCGGGGCGGTCCCGGGCGGTCCGGGGCAATCCGGGGCGGTCCGGGGCGGTCCGGGGCAGTCCCGGGCGGTCCCGGGCAGTCCCGGGCGGTCCTGAGCGGACCCGGGCGGTCCCGGGCGGTCCCGGGCGGTCCCGGGCAGTCCCGGGCGGTCCCGGGCGGTCCCGGGCGGTCCCGGGCGGTCCGGGGCGGTCCCGGGCGGTCCGGGGCGGTCCCGGGCGGTCCGGGGCGGTCCCGGGCGGTCCGGGGCGGTCCTGGGCGGTCCCGGGCGGTCCAGGGCGGTCCCGGGCGGTCCTGGGCGGTCCCGGGCGGTCCGAGGCAGTCCCGGGCGGTCCGGGGCGGTCCTGGGCGGTCCCGGGCGGTCCCCGGGAGTTCGAAGGCGGTCCCGGGTGGTCCGGGGCGGTCCCGGGCGGTCCCGGGCGGTCCCGGGCGGTCGGGGCGGTCCCGGGCGGTCCCGGGCGGTCACGGGCGGTCCCGGGCGGTCCCGGGCGGTCCCGGGCGGTCCCGGGCGGTCCGGGCGGTCCCGGGCGGTCCGGGGCGGTCCCGGGCGGTCCGGGGCGGTCCGGGGCAGTCCCGGGCAATCCCGGGCGGTCCCGGGCGGTCCAGGGCGGTCCCGGGCGGTCCTGGGCGGTCCCGGGCGGTCCGACGCGGTCCAGGGCGGTCCCGGGTGGTCCCGGGCGGTCTCGGGCGGTCCGGGGCGGTCCCGGGTGGTCCCGGGCGGTCCCGGGCGGTCCCGGGCGGTCCCGGTCGGTCCCGGGCGGTCGTCCGGGCGGTCCCGGGCGGTCCGGGGCGGTCCCGGGCGGTCCGGGGCGGTCCCGGGCGGTCCGGGGCGGTCCCGGGCGGTCCGGGGCAGTCCCGGGCGGTCCGGGGCGGTCCTGGGCGGTCCGGGGCAATCCGGGGCGGTCCGGGGCGGTCCGGGGCGGTCCCGGGAGGTCCCGGGCGGTCCGGGGCGGTCCCGGGCGATCCGGGGCGGTCCCGGGCGGTCCGGGGCGGTCCCGGGCGGTCCGGGGCAATCCGGGGCGGTCCGGGGCGGGCCCGGGCGGTCCCGGGCCAGTCCCGGGCGGTCCCGGGCGGTCCAGAGCGGTCCCGGGCGGTCTAGGGCGGTCCCGGGCGGTCCCGGGCAGTCCTGGGCGGTCCCGGGCGGTCCTGGGCGGTCCTGGGCGGTCCTGGGCGGTCCGGGGCGGTCCCGGGCGGTCCGGGGCGGTCCCGGGCGGTCCCCGGGCGGTCCCGGGCGGTCCGGGCGGTCCCGGGCGGTCCCGGGCGGTCCCGGGCGGTCTGGGGCAGTCCCGGGCGGTCCCGGGCGGTCCGGGGCGGTCCCGGGCGGTCCGTGGCAGTCCTGGGCGGTCCCGGGCGGTCCTGGGCGGTCCTGGGCGGTCCCGGGCGGTCCTGGGCGGTCCTGGGCGGTCCTGGGCGGTCCCGGGCGGTCCCGGGCAGTCCCGGGCGGTCCCGGGCGGTCCCGGGCGGTCCCGGGCGGTCCCAGGCGGTCTGGGGCAGTCCCGGGCGGTCCCGGGCGGTCCGGGGCGGTCCCGGGCGGTCCGTGGCAGTCCCGGGCGGTCCGGGGCAATCCGGGGCGGTCCCGGGCGGTCCGGGGCGGTCCCGGGCGATCCTGGGCGGTCCCGGGCGGTCCGAGGCGGTCCCGGGCGGTCTGGGGCGGTCCCGGGCGGTCCCGGGCGGTCACGGGCGTTCTAGGGCGGTCCCGGGCGGTCCGGGACGGTCCCGGGCGGTCCTGGGCGGTCCCGGGCGGACGGGGCGGTCCCGAGCGGTCCGGGTGTGGTCCTGGGCGGTCCGGGTGCGGTCCCGGGCGGTCCGGGACGGTCCCGGGCGGTCCCGGGCGGTCCCGGGCGGTCCCGGGTGGTCCCGGGCGGTTCGGGCGGTCCCGGGCGGTCCCGGCGGTCCAGGGCCGGTCCCGGGCGGTCCCGGGCGGTCCCGGGCGGTCCTGGGCGGTCCGGGGCGGTCCCGGGCGGTCCCGGGCGGTCCCGGGCGGTCCCGGGCGGTCCGGGGCGGTCCCGGGCGGTCCGGGGCGGTCCTGGCGGTCCAGGGCGGTCCCGGGCGGTCCGGGGCGGTCCCGGGCGGTCCGGGGCAGTCCCGGGCGGTCCGGGGCGGTCCCGGGCGGTCCGGCGCAATCCGGGGCGGTCCGGGGCGGTCCGGGGCGTTCCCGGGCGGTCCCGGGCGGTCCGGGGCGGTCCCGGGTGGTCCGGGGCGGTCCCGGGCGGTCCGGGGCGGTCCCGGGCGGTCCGGGGCAATCCGGGGCGGTCCGGGGCGGTCCGGGGCAGTCCCGGGCGGTCCCGGGCAGTCCCGGGCGGTCCTGAGCGGTCCCGGGCGGTCCCGGGCGGTCCCGGGCGGTCCCGGGCGGTCCCGGGCGGTCCCGGGCGGTCCCGGGCGGTCCGGGGCGGTCCCGGGCGGTCCGGGGCGGTCCCGGGCGGTCCGGGGCGGTCCCGGGCGGTCCGGGGCGGTCCTGGGCGGTCCCGGGCGGTCCAGGGCGGTCCCGGGCGGTCCTGGGCGGTCCCGGGCGGTCCGAGGCAGTCCCGGGCGGTCCGGGGCGGTCCCGGGCGGTCCCGGGCGGTCCCGGGAGTTCGAAGGCGGTCCCGGGTGGTCCGGGGCGGTCCCGGGCGGTCCCGGGCGGTCCCGGGCAGTCCCGGGCGGTCCCGGGCGGTCCAGAGCGGTCCCGGGCGGTCCAGGGCGGTCCCGGGCGGTCCTGGGCGGTCCCGGGCGGTCCGAGGCGGTCCAGGGCGGTCCCGGGCGGTCCCGGGCGGTCCCGGGCGGTCCGGGGCGGTCCCGGGCGGTCCCGGGCGGTCCCGGGCGGTCCCGGGCGGTCCCGGTCGGTCCCGGGCGGTCCGGGGCGTTCCCGGGCGGTCCGGGGCGGTCCCGGGCGGTCCGGGGCGGTCCCGGGCGGTCCGGGGCGGTCCCGGGCGGTCCGGGGCAGTCCCGGGCGGTCCGGTGCGGTACCGGGCGGTCCGGGGCAATCCGGGGCGGTCCAGGGCGGTCCGGGGCGGTCCCGGGCGGTCCCGGGCGGTCCGGGGCGGTCCCGGGCGATCCGGGGTGGTCCCGGGCGGTCCGGGGCGGTCCCGGGCGGTCCGGGGCAATCCGGGGCGGTCCGGGGCGGTCCCGGGCGGTCCCGGGCAGTCCCGGGCGGTCCCGGGCGGTCCAGAGCGGTCCCGGGCGGTCTAGGGCGGTCCCGGGCGGTCCCGGGCAGTCCTGGGCGGTCCCGGGCGGTCCTGGGCGGTCCCGGGCGGTCCCGGGCGGTCCTGGGCGGTCCGGGGCGGTCCCGGGCGGTCCGGGGCGGTCCCGGGCGGTCCCGGGCGGTCCCGGGCGGTCCCGGGCAGTCCCGGGCGGTCCCGGGCGGTCCCAGGCGGTCTGGGGCAGTCCCGGGCGGTCCCGGGCGGTCCCGGGCGGTCCGGGGCGGTCCCGGGCGGTCCGTGGCAGTCCCGGGCGGTCCGGGGCGGTCCCGGGCGGTCCGGGGCAATCCGGGGCGGTCCCGGGCGGTCCGGGGCGGTCCCGGGCGATCCTGGGTGGTCCCGGGCGGTCCGAGGCGGTCCCGGGCGGTCTGGGGCGGTCCCGGGCGGTCCCGGGCGGTCACGGGCGTTCTAGGGCGGTCCCGGGCGGTCCGGGGCGGTCCCTGGCGGTCCCGGGCGGTCCCGGGTGGACGGGGCGGTCCCGAGCGGTCCGGGTGTGGTCCTGGGCGGTCCGGGTGCGGTCCCGGGCAGTCCGGGACGGTCCCGGGCGGTCCCGGGCGGTCCCGGGCGGTCCCGGGTGGTCCCGGGCGGTTCGGGCGGTCCCGGGCGGTCCCGGCGGTCCAGGGCGGTCCCGGGCGGTCCCGGGCGGTCCCGGGCGGTCCTGGGCGGTCCGGGGCGGTCCCGGGCGGTCCCGGGCGGTCCCGGGCGGTCCCGGGAGGTCCGGGGCGGTCGCGGGCGGTCCGGGGCGGTCCTGGGCGGTCCAGGGCGGTCCCGGGCGGTCCGGGGCGGTCCCGGGCGGTCCGGGGCAGTCCCGGGCGGTCCGGGGCAGTCCCGGGCGGTCCGGCGCAATCCGGGGCGGTCCGGGGCGGTCCGGGGCGTTCCCGGGCGGTCCCGGGCGGTCTGGGGCGGTCCCGGGTGGTCCGGGGCGGTCCCGGGCGGTCCGGGGCGGTCCCGGGCGGTCCGGGGCAATCCGGGGCGGTCCGGGGCGGTCCGGGGCAGTCCCGGGCGGTCCCGGGCAGTCCCGGGCGGTCCTGAGCGGACCCGGGCGGTCCCGGGCGGTCCCGGGCGGTCCCGGGCAGTCCCGGGCGGTCCCGGGCGGTCCCGGGCGGTCCCGGGCGGTCCGGGGCGGTCCCGGGCGGTCCGGGGCGGTCCCGGGCGGTCTGGGGCGGTCCCGGGCGGTCCGGGGCGGTCCTGGGCGGTCCCGGGCGGTCCAGGGCGGTCCCGGGCGGTCCTGGGCGGTTCCGGGCGGTCCGAGGCAGTCCCGGGCGTTCCGGGGCGGTCCCGGGCGGTCCCGGGCGGTCCCGGGCGGTCCCGGGAGTTCGAAGGCGGTCCCGGGTGGTCCGGGGCGGTCCCGGGCGGTCCCGGGCGGTCCCGGGCGGTCGGGGCGGTCCCGGGCGGTCCGGGTGTGGTCCTGGGCGGTCCTTGTGTGGTCCCGGGCAGTCCGGGGCAGTCCCGGGCGGTCCCGGGCGGTCCCGGGCGGTCCCGGGTGGTCCCGGGCGGTCTCCGGCGGTCCCGGGCGGTCCCGGCGGTGCAGGGCGGTCCCGGGCGGTCCCGGGCGGTCCCGGGCGGTCCCGGGCGGTCTGGGGCGGTCCCGGGCGGTCCCGGGCGGTCCCGGGCGGTCCCGGTCGGTCCCGGGCGGTCCGGGGCGGTCCCGGGCGGTCCGGGGCGGTCCCGGGTGGTCCGGGGCGGTCCCGGGCGGTCCGGGGCGGTCCCGGGCGGTCCGGGGCGGTCCCGGGCGGTCCGGGGCGGTCCCGGGCGGTCCTGGGCGGTCCCGGGCGGTCCGGGGCAATCCGGGGCGATCTGGGGCGGTCCGGGGCGGTCCCGGGCGGTCCCGGGCGGTCCGGGGCGGTCCCGGGCGATCTGGTGCGGTCCCGGGCGGTCCGGGGCGTTCCCGGGCGGTCCGGGGCAATCCGGGGCGGTCCGGGGCGGTCCCGGGCGGTCCCGGGCAGTCCCGGGCGGTCCTTGGCGGTCCAGAGCGGTCCCGGGCGGTCTACGGCGGTCCCGGGCGGTCCCGGGCAGTCCCGGGCGGTCCCGGGCGGTCCTGGGCGGTCCCGGGCGGTCCTGGGCGGTCCGGGGCGGTCCCGGGCGGTCCGGGGCGGTCCCGGGCGGTCCCGGGCGGTCCCGGGCGGTCCCGGGCGGTCCCGGGCGGTTCGGGCTATCCGGGGCGGTCCGGGGCGGTCCGGGTCGGTCCAGGGCGGTCCCGGGCGGTCCGGGGCGGTCCCGGGCGGTCCGGGGCAATCCGGGGCGGTCCGGGGCGGTCCGGGGCGGTCCCGGGCGGTCCCGGGCAGTCCCGGGCGGTCCCTGGCGGTCCCGGGCGGTCCCGGGCGGTCCCGGGCGGTCCGGGGCGGTCCTCGGCGGTCTGGGGCGGTCCGGGGCGGTCCCGGGCGGTCCCGGGCGGTCCGGGGCGGTCCCGGGCGGTCAAGGGCGGTCCCTAGCGGTCCGGTGCGGTCCCGGGCGGTTTGGGGCGGTCCCGGGCGGTCCGGGCCGGTCCCGGGCGGTCCGGGGTGGTCCCGGGCGGTCTTGTGCGGTCCCGGGCGGTCCCGGGCGGTCCCGGGCGGTCCCGGGCGGTTCGGGCTATCCGGGGCGGTCCGGGGCGGTCCGGGTCGGTCCAGGGCGGTCCCGGGCGGTCCGGGGCGGTCCCGGGCGGTCTGGGGCGGTCCCGGGCGGTCCGGGACGGTCCCGGGCGGTCCGGGGCAATCCGGGGCGGTCCGGGGCGGTCCGGGGCGGTCCCGGGCGGTCCCGGGCAGTCCCGGGCGGTCCCTGGCGGTCCCGGGCGGACCCGGGCGGTCCCGGGCGGTCCCGGGCGGTCCCGGGCGGTCCGGGGCGGTCCTCGGCGGTCTGGGGCGGTCCGGGGCGGTCCCGGGCGGTCCCGGGCGGTCCGGGGCGGTCCCGGGCGGTCAAGGGCGGTCCCTAGCGGTCCGGTGCGGTCCCGGGCGGTCCGGGGCGGTCCCGGGCGGTCCGGGCCGGTCCCGGGCGGTCCGGGGCGGTCCCGGGCGGTCCTGTGCGGTCCCGGGCGGTCCCGGGCGATCCCGGGCAGACCGGTGCGGTCCCGGGTGGTCCCGGGCATTCCCGGGCGGTTCCGGGCGGTCTCGGGCGGTTCAGGCGGTCCCGGGCGGTCCCGGGCGGTCCCGGGCGGTCCCGGGCAGTCCCGGGCGGTCCGGGGCGGTCCCGGGCGGTCCCGGGCGGTCCCGGGCGGTCCCAGGCGGTCTGGGGCAGTCCCGGGCGGTCCCGGGCGGTCCGGGGCGGTCCCGGGCGGTCCGTGGCAGTCCCGGGCGGTCCGGGGCAATCCGGGGCGGTCCCGGGCGGTCCGGGGCGGTCCCGGGCGATCCTGGGCGGTCCCGGGCGGTCCGAGGCGGTCCCGGGCGGTCTGGGTCGGTCCCGGGCGGTCCCGGGCGGTCACGGGCGTTCTAGGGCGGTCCCGGGCGGTCCGGGGCGGTCCCGGGCGGTCCTGGGCGGTCCCGGGCGGACGGGGCGGTCCCGAGCGGTCCGGGTGTGGTCCTGGGCGGTCCGGGTGCGGTCCCGGGCGGTCCGGGACGGTCCCGGGCGGTCCCGGGCGGTCCCGGGCGGTCCCGGGTGGTCCCGGGCGGTTCGGGCGGTCCCGGGCGGTCCCGGCGGTCCAGGGCGGTCCCGGGCGGTCCCGGGCGGTCCCGGGCGGTCCTGGGCGGTCCGGGGCGGTCCCGGGCGGTCCCGGGCAGTCCCGGGCGGTCCCGGGCGGTCCGGGGCGGTCCCGGGCGGTCCGGGGCGGTCCTGGGCGGTCCAGGGCGGTCCCGGGCGGTCCGGGGCGGTCCCGGGCGGTCCGGGGCAGTCCCGGGCGGTCCGGGGCGGTCCCGGGCGGTCCGGCGCAATCCGGGGCGGTCCGGGGCGGTCCGGGGCGTTCCCGGGCGGTCCGGGGCGGTCCGGGGCGGTCCCGGGTGGTCCGGGGCGGTCCCGGGCGGTCCGGGGCGGTCCCGGGCGGTCCGGGGCAATCCGGGGCGGTCCGGGGCGGTCCGGGGCAGTCCCGGGCGGTCCCGGGCAGTCCCGGGCGGTCCTGAGCGGTCCCGGGCGGTCCCGGGCGGTCCCGGGCGGTCCCGGGCGGTCCCGGGCGGTCCCGGGCGGTCCGGGGCGGTCCCGGGCGGTCCGGGGCGGTCCCGGGCGGTCCGGGGCGGTCCCGGGCAGTCCGGGGCGGTCCTGGGCGGTCCCGGGCGGTCCAGGGCGGTCCCGGGCGGTCCTGGGCGGTCCCGGGCGGTCCGAGGCAGTCCCGGGCGGTCCGGGGCGTTCCCGGGCGGTCCCGGGCGGTCCCGGGAGTTCGAAGGCGGTCCCGGGTGGTCCGGGGCGGTCCCGGGCGGTCCCGGGCGGTCCCGGGCAGTCCCGGGCGGTCCCGGGCGGTCCAGAGCGGTCCCGGGCGGTCCAGGGCGGTCCCGGGCGGTCCTGGGCGGTCCCGGGCGGTCCGAGGCGGTCCAGGGCGGTCCCGGGCGGTCCCGGGCGGTCCCGGGCGGTCCGGGGCGGTCCCGGGCGGTCCCGGGCGGTCCCGGGCGGTCCCGGGCGGTCCCGGTCGGTCCCGGGCGGTCCGCGGCGGTCCCGGGCGGTCCGGGGCGGTCCCGGGCGGTCCGGGGCGGTCCCGGGCGGTCCGGGGCGGTCCCGGGCGGTCCGGGGCAGTCCCGGGCGGTCCGGGGCGGTCCCGGGCGGTCCGGGGCAATCCGGGGCGGTCCGGGGCGGTCCGGGGCGGTCCCGGGCGGTCCCGGGCGGTCCGGGGCGGTCCCGGGCGATCCGGGGCGGTCCCGGGCGGTCCGGGGCGGTCCCGGGCGGTCCGGGGCAATCCGGGGCGGTCCGGGGCGGTCCCGGGCGGTCCCGGGCAGTCCCGGGCGGTCCCGGGCGGTCCAGAGCGGTCCCGGGCGGTCTAGGGCGGTCCCGGGCGGTCCCGGGCAGTCCTGGGCGGTCCCGGGCGGTCCAGGGCGGTCCCGGGCGGTCCCGGGCGGTCCTGGGCGGTCCGGGGCGGTCCCGGGCGGTCCGGGGCGGTCCCGGGCGGTCCCGGGCGGTCCCGGGCGGTCCCGGGCAGTCCCGGGCGGTCCCGGGCGGTCCCAGGCGGTCTGGGGCAGTCCCGGGCGGTCCCGGGCGTTCCCGGGCGGTCCGGGGCGGTCCCGGGCGGTCCGTGGCAGTCCCGGGCGGTCCGGGGCGGTCCCGGGCGGTCCGGGGCAATCCGGGGCGGTCCCGGGCGGTCCGAGGCGGTCCCGGGCGGTCTGGGGCGGTCCCGGGCGGTCCCGGGCGGTCACGGGCGTTCTAGGGCGGTCCCGGGCGGTCCGGGGCGGTCCCGGGCGGTCCCGGGCGGTCCCGGGTGGACGGGGCGGTCCCGAGCGGTCCGGGTGTGGTCCTGGTCGGTCCGGGTGCGGTCCCGGGCGGTCCAGGACGGTCCCGGGCGGTCCCGGGAGGTCCCGGGCGGTCCCGGGTGGTCCCGGGCGGTTCGGGCGGTCCCGGGCGGTCCCGGCGGTCCAGGGCGGTCCCGGGCGGTCCCGGGCGGTCCCGGGCGGTCCTGGGCGGTCCGGGGCGGTCCCGGGCGGTCCCGGGCGGTCCCGGGCGGTCCCGGGAGGTCCCGGGCGGTCCCGAGCGGTCCGGGGCGGTCCTGGGCGGTCCAGGGCGGTCCCGGGCGGTCCGGGGCGGTCCCGGGCGGTCCGGGGCAGTCCCGGGCGGTCCGGGGCGGTCCCGGGCGGTCCGGCGCAATCCGGGGCGGTCCGGGGCGGTCCGGGGCGTTCCCGGGTGGTCCCGGGCGGTCTGGGGCGGTCCCGGGTGGTCCGGGGCGGTCCCGGGCGGTCCGGGGCGGTCCCGGGCGGTCCGGGGCAATCCGGGGCGGTCCGGGGCGGTCCGGGGCAGTCCCGGGCGGTCCCGGGCAGTCCCGGGCGGTCCTGAGCGGACCCGGGCGGTCCCGGGCGGTCCCTGGCGGTCCCGGGCAGTCCCGGGCGGTCCCGGGCGGTCCCGGGCGGTCCCGGGCGGTCCGGGGCGGTCCCGGGCGGTCCGGGGCGGTCCCGGGCGGTCTGGGGCGGTCCCGGGCGGTCCGGGGCGGTCCTGGGCGGTCCCGGGCGGTCCAGGGCGGTCCCGGGCGGTCCTGGGCGGTTCCGGGCGGTCCGAGGCAGTCCCGGGCGTTCCGGGGCGGTCCCGGCGGTCCCGGGCGGTCCCGGGCGGTCCCGGGAGTTCGAAGGCGGTCCCGGGTGGTCCGGGGCGGTCCCGGGCGGTCCCGGGCGGTCCCGGGCGGTCGGGGCGGTCCCGGGAGGTCCGGGTGTGGTCCTGGGCGGTCCTTGTGTGGTCCCGGGCAGTCTGGGGCAGTCCCGGGCGGTCCCGGGCGGTCCCGGGCGGTCCCGGGTGGTCCCGGGCGGTCTCCGGCGGTCCCGGGCGGTCCCGGCGGTGCAGGGCGGTCCAGGGCGGTCCCGGGCGGTCCCGGGCGGTCCCGGGCAGTCTGGGGCGGTCCCGGGCGGTCCCGGGCGGTCCCGGGCGGTCCCAGTCGGTCCCGGGCGGTCCAGGGCGGTCCCGGGCGGTCCGGGGCGGTCCCGGGCGGTCCGGGGCGGTCCCGGGCGGTCCGGGGCGGTCCCGGGCGGTCCGGGGCGGTCCCGGGCGGTCCGTGGCAGTCCCGGGCGGTCCGGGGCGGTCCCGGGCGGTCCGGGGCAATCCGGGGCGGTCCCGGGCGGTCCGAGGCGGTCCCGGGCGGTCTGGGGCGGTCCCGGGCGGTCCCGGGCGGTCACGGGCGTTCTAGGGCGGTCCCGGGCGGTCCGGGGCGGTCCCGGGCGGTCCCGGGCGGTCCCGGGTGGACGGGGCGGTCCCGAGCGGTCCGGGTGTGGTCCTGGGCGGTCCGGGTGCGGTCCCGGGCGGTCCAGGACGGTCCCGGGCGGTCCCGGGAGGTCCCGGGCGGTCCCGGGTGGTCCCGGGCGGTTCGGGCGGTCCCGGGCGGTCCCGGCGGTCCAGGGCGGTCCCGGGCGGTCCCGGGCGGTCCCGGGCGGTCCTGGGCGGTCCGGGGCGGTCCCGGGCGGTCCCGGGCGGTCCCGGGCGGTCCCGGGAGGTCCCGGGCGGTCCCGAGCGGTCCGGGGCGGTCCTGGGCGGTCCAGGGCGGTCCCGGGCGGTCCGGGGCGGTCCCGGGCGGTCCGGGGCAGTCCCGGGCGGTCCGGGGCGGTCCCGGGCGGTCCGGCGCAATCCGGGGCGGTCCGGGGCGGTCCGGGGCGTTCCCGGGTGGTCCCGGGCGGTCTGGGGCGGTCCCGGGTGGTCCGGGGCGGTCCCGGGCGGTCCGGGGCGGTCCCGGGCGGTCCGGGGCAATCCGGGGCGGTCCGGGGCGGTCCGGGGCAGTCCCGGGCGGTCCCGGGCAGTCCCGGGCGGTCCTGAGCGGACCCGGGCGGTCCCGGGCGGTCCCTGGCGGTCCCGGGCAGTCCCGGGCGGTCCCGGGCGGTCCCGGGCGGTCCCGGGCGGTCCGGGGCGGTCCCGGGCGGTCCGGGGCGGTCCCGGGCGGTCTGGGGCGGTCCCGGGCGGTCCGGGGCGGTCCTGGGCGGTCCCGGGCGGTCCAGGGCGGTCCCGGGCGGTCCTGGGCGGTTCCGGGCGGTCCGAGGCAGTCCGGGCGTTCCGGGGCGGTCCCGGGCGGTCCCGGGCGGTCCCGGGCGGTCCCGGGAGTTCGAAGGCGGTCCCGGGTGGTCCGGGGCGGTCCCGGGCGGTCCCGGGCGGTCCCGGGCGGTCGGGGCGGTCCCGGGAGGTCCGGGTGTGGTCCTGGGCGGTCCTTGTGTGGTCCCGGGCAGTCTGGGGCAGTCCCGGGCGGTCCCGGGCGGTCCCGGGCGGTCCCGGGTGGTCCCGGGCGGTCTCCGGCGGTCCCGGGCGGTCCCGGCGGTGCAGGGCGGTCCAGGGCGGTCCCGGGCGGTCCCGGGCGGACCCGGGCGGTCTGGGGCGGTCCCGGGCGGTCCCGGGCGGTCCCGGGCGGTCCCAGTCGGTCCCGGGCGGTCCAGGGCGGTCCCGGGCGGTCCGGGGCGGTCCCGGGCGGTCCGGGGCGGTCCCGGGCGGTCCGGGGCGGTCCCGGGCGGTCCGGGGCGGTCCCGGGCGGTCCGGGGCGGTCCCGGGCGGTCCTGGGCGGTCCCGGGCGGTCCGGGGCAATCCGGGGCGATCTGGGGCGGTCCGGGGCGGTCCCGGGCGGTCCCGGGCGGTCCGGGGCGGTCCCGGGCGATCTGGTGCGGTCCCGGGCGGTCCGGGGCGTTCCCGGGCGGTCCGGGGCAATCCGGGGCGGTCCGGGGCGGTCCCGGGCGGTCCCGGGCAGTCCCGGGCGGTCCTGGGCGGTCCCGGGCGGTCCAGGGCGGTCCCGGGCGGTCCTGGGCGGTCCCGGGCGGTCCGAGGCAGTCCCGGGCGGTCCGGGGCGTTCCCGGGCGGTCCCGGGCGGTCCCGGGAGTTCGAAGGCGGTCCCGGGTGGTCCGGGGCGGTCCCGGGCGGTCCCGGGCAGTCCCGGGCAGTCCCGGGCGGTCCCGGGCGGTCCAGAGCGGTCCCGGGCGGTCCAGGGCGGTCCCGGGCGGTCCTGGGCGGTCCCGGGCGGTCCGAGGCGGTCCAGGGCGGTCCCGGGCGGTCCCGGGCGGTCCCGGGCGGTCCGGGGCGGTCCCGGGCGGTCCCGGGCGGTCCCGGGCGGTCCCGGGCGGTCCCGGTCGGTCCCGGGCGGTCCGCGGCGGTCCCGGGCGGTCCGGGGCGGTCCCGGGCGGTCCGGGGCGGTCCCGGGCGGTCCGGGGCGGTCCCGGGCGGTCCGGGGCAGTCCCGGGCGGTCCGGGGCGGTCCCGGGCGGTCCGGGGCAATCCGGGGCGGTCCGGGGCGGTCCGGGGCGGTCCCGGGTGGTCCCGGGCGGTCCGGGGCGGTCCCGGGCGATCCGGGGCGGTCCCGGGCGGTCCGGGGCGGTCCCGGGCGGTCCGGGGCAATCCGGGGCGGTCCGGGGCGGTCCCGGGCGGTCCCGGGCAGTCCCGGGCGGTCCCGGGCGGTCCAGAGCGGTCCCGGGCGGTCTAGGGCGGTCCCGGGCGGTCCCGGGCAGTCCTGGGCGGTCCCGGGCGGTCCTGGGCGGTCCCGGGCGGTCCCGGGCGGTCCTGGGCGGTCCGGGGCGGTCCCGGGCGGTCCGGGGCGGTCCCGGGCGGTCCCGGGCGGTCCCGGGCGGTCCCGGGCAGTCCCGGGCGGTCCCGGGCGGTCCCAGGCGGTCTGGGGCAGTCCCGGGCGGTCCCGGGCGTTCCCGGGCGGTCCGGGGCGGTCCCGGGCGGTCCGTGGCAGTCCCGGGCGGTCCGGGGCGGTCCCGGGCGGTCCGGGGCAATCCGGGGCGGTCCCGGGCGGTCCGAGGCGGTCCTGGGCGGTCTGGGGCGGTCCCGGGCGGTCCGGGGCGGTCACGGGCGTTCTAGGGCGGTCCCGGGCGGTCCGGGGCGGTCCCGGGCGGTCCCGGGCGGTCCCGGGTGGACGGGGCGGTCCCGAGCGGTCCGGGTGTGGTCCTGGGCGGTCCGGGTGCGGTCCCGGGCGGTCCGGGACGGTCCCGGGCGGTCCCGGGAGGTCCCGGGCGGTCCCGGGTGGTCCCGGGCGGTTCGGGCGGTCCCGGGCGGTCCCGGCGGTCCAGGGCGGTCCCGGGCGGTCCCGGGCGGTCCCGGGCGGTCCTGGGCGGTCCGGGGCGGTCCCGGGCGGTCCCGGGCGGTCCCGGGCGGTCCCGGGAGGTCCCGGGCGGTCCCGAGCGGTCCGGGGCGGTCCTGGGCGGTCCAGGGCGGTCCCGGGCGGTCCGGGGCGGTCCCGGGCGGTCCGGGGCAGTCCCGGGCGGTCCGGGGCGGTCCCGGGCGGTCCGGCGCAATCCGGGGCGGTCCGGGGCGGTCCGGGGCGTTCCCGGGTGGTCCCGGGCGGTCTGGGGCGGTCCCGGGTGGTCCGGGGCGGTCCCGGGCGGTCCGGGGCGGTCCCGGGCGGTCCGGGGCAATCCGGGGCGGTCCGGGGCGGTCCGGGGCAGTCCCGGGCGGTCCCGGGCAGTCCCGGGCGGTCCTGAGCGGACCCGGGCGGTCCCGGGCGGTCCCTGGCGGTCCCGGGCAGTCCCGGGCGGTCCCGGGCGGTCCCGGGCGGTCCCGGGCGGTCCGGGGCGGTCCCGGGCGGTCCGGGGCGGTCCCGGGCGGTCTGGGGCGGTCCCGGGCGGTCCGGGGCGGTCCTGGGCGGTCCCGGGCGGTCCAGGGCGGTCCCGGGCGGTCCTGGGCGGTTCCGGGCGGTCCGAGGCAGTCCCGGGCGTTCCGGGGCGGTCCCGGGCGGTCCCGGGCGGTCCCGGGCGGTCCCGGGCGGTCCCGGGAGTTCGAAGGCGGTCCCGGGTGGTCCGGGGCGGTCCCGGGCGGTCCCGGGCGGTCCCGGGCGGTCGGGGCGGTCCCGGGAGGTCCGGGTGTGGTCCTGGGCGGTCCTTGTGTGGTCCCGGGCAGTCTGGGGCAGTCCCGGGCGGTCCCGGGCGGTCCCGGGCGGTCCCGGGTGGTCCCGGGCGGTCTCCGGCGGTCCCGGGCGGTCCCGGCGGTGCAGGGCGGTCCAGGGCGGTCCCGGGCGGTCCCGGGCGGTCCCGGGCGGTCTGGGGCGGTCCCGGGCGGTCCCGGGCGGTCCCGGGCGGTCCCGGTCGGTCCCGGGCGGTCCAGGGCGGTCCCGGGCGGTCCGGGGCGGTCCCGGGCGGTCCGGGGCGGTCCCGGGCGGTCCGGGGCGGTCCCGGGCGGTCCGGGGCGGTCCCGGGCGGTCCGGGGCGGTCCCGGGCGGTCCTGGGCGGTCCCGGGCGGTCCGGGGCAATCCGGGGCGATCTGGGGCGGTCCGGGGCGGTCCCGGGCGGTCCCGGGCGGTCCGGGGCGGTCCCGGGCGATCTGGTGCGGTCCCGGGCGGTCCGGGGCGTTCCCGGGCGGTCCGGGGCAATCCGGGGCGGTCCGGGGTGGTCCCGGGCGGTCCCGGGCAGTCCCGGGCGGTCCTTGGCGGTCCAGAGCGGTCCCGGGCGGTCTACGGCGGTCCCGGGCGGTCCCGGGCAGTCCCGGGCGGTCCGGGGCGGTCCTGGGCGGTCCTGGGCCTTCCTGGGCGGTCCGGGGCGGTCCCGGGCGGTCCGGGGCGGTCCCGGGCGGTCCCGGGCGGTCCCGGGCGGTCCCGGGCGGTCCCGGGTGGTTCGGGCTATCCGGGGCGGTCCGGGGCGGTCCGGGTCGGTCCAGGGCGGTCCCGGGCGGTCCGGGGCGGTCCTGGGCGGTCTGGGGCGGTCCCGGGCGGTCCGGGACGGTCCCGGGCGGTCCGGGGCAATCCGGGGCGGTCCGGGGCGGTCCGGGGCGGTCCCGGGCGGTCCCGGGCAGTCCCGGGCGGTCCCTGGCGGTCCCGGGCCGTCCCGGGCGGTCCCGGGCGGTCCGTGGCGGTCCTAGGCGGTCTGGGGCGGTCCGGGGCGGTCCCGGGCGGTCCCGGGCGGTCCGGGGCGGTCCCCGGCGGTCAAGGGCGGTCCCTAGCGGTCCGGTGCGGTCCCGGGCGGTTTGGGGCGGTCCCGGGCGGTCCGGGCCGGTCCTGGGCGGTCCGGGGCGGTCCCGGGCGGTCCTGTGCGGTCCCGGGCGGTCCCGGGCGGTCCCGGGCGGTCCCGGGCGGTTCGGGCTATCCGGGGCGGTCCGGGGCGGTCCGGGTCGGTCCAGGGCGGTCCCGGGCGGTCCGGGGCGGTCCCGGGCGGTCTGGGGCGGTCCCGGGCGGTCCGGGACGGTCCCGGGCGGTCCGGGGCAATCCGGGGCGGTCCGGGGCGGTCCGGGGCGGTCCCGGGCGGTCCCGGGCAGTCCCGGGCGGTCCCTGGCGGTCCCGGGCGGTCCCGGGCGGTCCCGGGCGGTCCTGGGCGGTCCCGGGCGGTCCGGGGCGGTCCTCGGCGGTCTGGGGCGGTCCGGGGCGGTCCCGAAGCGGTCCCGGGCGGTCCGGGGCGGTCCCGGGCGGTCAAGGGCGGTCCCTAGCGGTCCGGTGCGGTCCCGGGCGGTCCGGGGCGGTCCCGGGCGGTCCGGGCCGGTCCCGGGCGGTCCGGGGCGGTCCCGGGCGGTCCTGTGCGGTCCCGGGCGGTCCCGGGTGATTCCGGGCAGACCGGTGCGGTCCCGGGTGGTCCCGGGCATTCCCGGGCGGTTCCGGGCGGTCTCGGGCGGTTCAGGCGGTCCCGGGCGGTCCCGGGCGGTCCCGGGCGGTCCCGGGCAGTCCCGGGCGGTCCGGGGCGGTCCCGGGCGGTCCCGGGTGGTCCGGGGCGGTCCCGGGCGGTCCCGGGCGGTCCTGGGCGGTCCCGGGCGGTCCCGGGCAGTCCCGGGCGGTCCCGGGCGGTCCCGGGCGGTCCCGGGTGGTCCCGGGCGGTCCGGGGCGGTCTCGGGCGGTCCCGGGCGCTCCCGGGTGGTCCCGGGCGGTCCCGGGCGGTCCCGGGCGGTCCCGGGCAGTCCCGGGTGGTCCCGGGCGGTCCAGGGCGGTCCCGGGCGGTCCTGGGCGGTCCCGGGCGGTCTCGGGCGGTCCCGGGCGTTCCAGGGCGGTCCCGGGCGGTTCAGTGCGGTCCCGGGCGGTCCTGGGCGGTCCCGGGCGGTCCGAGGCGGTCCCGGGCGGTCTGGGGCGG
Source organism: Petromyzon marinus (assembly GCF_048934315.1). NCBI lineage: Eukaryota > Metazoa > Chordata > Hyperoartia > Petromyzontiformes > Petromyzontidae > Petromyzon > Petromyzon marinus. The sequence continues at coordinate 11,333 of NW_027423422.1, read as the reverse complement.
TCTCAGGCGGTCCCGGGCGGTCCTGGGCGTTCTAGAGCGGTCACGGGCGGTCCGGGGCGGTCCCGGGCGGTCCGGGGCAATCCGGGGCGGTCCGGGGCGGTCCGGGGCGGTCCCGGGCGGTCCCGGGCAGTCCCGGGCGGTCCCGGGCGGTCCCGGGCGGTCCCGGGGCGGTCCCGGGCGGTCCCGGGCGGTCCAGGGCGGTCCTCGGCGGTCTGGGGCGGTCCGGGGCGGTCCCGGGCGGTCCCGGGCGGTCCGGGGCAGTCCCGGGCGGTCAAGGGCGGTCCCTAGCGGTCCGGTGCGGTCCCGGGCGGTCCGGGGCGGTCCCGGGCGGTCCGGGCCGGTCCCGGGCGGTCCGGGGCGGTCCCGGGCGGTCCTGTGCGGTCCCGGGCGGTCCCGGGCGATCCCGGGCAGACCGGTGCGGTCCCGGGTGGTCCCGGGCATTCCCGGGCGGTTCCGGGCAGTCTCGGGCGGTTCAGGCGGTCCCGGGCGGTCCCGGGCGGTCCCGGGCGGTCCCGGGCAGTCCCGGGCGGTCCGGGGCGGTCCCGGGCGGTCCCGGGTGGTCCGGGGCGGTCCCGGGCGGTCCCGGGCGGTCCTGGGCGGTCCCGGGCGGTCCCGGGCAGTCCCGGGCGGTCCCGGGCGGTCCCGGGCGGTCCCGGGTGGTCCAGGGCGGTCCGGGGCGGTCTCGGGCGGTCCCGGGCGCTCCCGGGTGGTCCCGGGAGGTCCCGGGCGGTCCCGGGCGGTCCCGGGCGGTCCCGGGTGGTCCCGGGCGGTCCAGGGCGGTCCCAGGCGGTCCTGGGCGGTCCCGGGCGGTCTCGGGCGGTCCCGGGCGTTCCAGGGCGGTCCCGGGCGGTCCAGTGCGGTCCCGGGCGGTCCTGGGCGGTCCCGGGCGGTCCGAGGCGGTCCCGGGCGGTCCGGGGCGGTCTCGGGCGGTCCCGGGCGGTCCTGGGCGTTCTAGAGCGGTCACGGGCGGTCCGGGGCGGTCCCGGGCGGTCCCGGGCGGTCCCGGGCGGTCGGGGCGGTCCCGGGCTGTCCGGGTGTGGTCCTGGGCGGTCCGGGTGCGGTCCCGGGCGGCCCGGGGCGGTCCCGGGCGGTCCCGGGCAGTCCTGGGCAGTCCCGGGTGGTCCCGGGCGGTCTCGGGCGGTCCCGGGCGGTCCCGGGCCGGTCCCGGGCGGTCCGGGGCGGTCCTCGGCGGTCTGGGGCGGTCCGGGGCGGTCCCGGGCGGTCCCGGGCGGTCCGGGGCGGTCCCGGGCGGTCAAGGGCAGTCCCTAGCGGTCCGGTGCGGTCCCGGGCGGTTTGGGGCGGTCCCGGGCGGTCCGGGCCGGTCCCGGGCGGTCCGGGGCGGTCCCGGGCGGTCCTGTGCGGTCCCGGGCGGTGCCGGGCGGTCCCGGGCGGTCCCGGGCGGTTCGGGCTATCCGGGGCGGTCCGGGGCGGTCCGGGTCGGTCCAGGGCGGTCCCGGGCGGTCCGGGGCGGTCCCGGGCGGTCTGGGGTGGTCCCGGGCGGTCCGGGACGGACCCGGGCGGTCCGGGGCAATCCGGGGCGGTCCGGGGGCGGTCCGGGGCGGTCCCGGGCGGTCCCGGGCAGTCCCGGGCGGTCCCTGGCGGTCCCGGGCGGTCCCGGGCGGTCCCGGGCGGTCCCGGGCGGTCCCGGGTGGTCCGGGGCGGTCCTCGGCGGTCTGGGGCGGTCCGGGGGCGGTCCCGGGCGGTCCCGCGCGGTCCGGGGCGGTCCCGGGCGGTCAAGGGCGGTCCCTAGCGGTCCGGTGCGGTCCCGGGCGGTCCGGGGCGGTCCCGGGCGGTCCGGGCCGGTCCCGGGCGGTCCGGGGCGGTCCCCGGCGGTCCTGTGCGGTCCCGGGCGGTCCCGGGCGATCCCGGGCAGACCGGTGCGGTCCCGGGCGGTCCCGGGCATTCCCGGGCGGTTCCGGGCGGTCTCGGGCGGTTCAGGCGGTCCCGGGCGGTCCCGGGCGGTCCCGGGCGGTCCCGGGCAGTCCCGGGCGGTCCGGGGCGGTCCCGGGCGGTCCCGGGCGGTCCGGGGCGGTCCCGGGCGGTCCCGGGCGGTCCTGGGCGGTCCCGGGCGGTCCCGGGCAGTCTCGGGCGGTCCCGGGCGGTCCCGGGCGGTCCCGGGTGGTCCCGGGCGGTCCGGGGCGGTCCCGGGCGGTCCCGGGCGCTCCCGGGTGGTCCCGGGCGGTCCCGGGCGGTCCCGGGTGGTCCCGGGCAGTCCAGGGCGGTCCCGGGCGGTCCTGGGCGGTCCCGGGCGGTCTCGGGCGGTCCCGGGCGTTCCAGGGCGGTCCCGGGCGGTCCAGTGCGGTCCCGGGCGGTCCTGGGCGGTCCCGGGCGGTCCGAGGCGGTCCCGGGCGGTCCGGGGCGGTCTCGGGCGGTCCCGGGCGGTCCTGGGCGTTCTAGAGCGGTCACGGGCGGTCTGGGGCGGTCCCGGGCTGTCCCGGGCGGTCCCGGGCGGTCGGGGCGGTCCCGGGCTGTCCGGGTGTGGTCCTGGGCGGTCCGGGTGCGGTCCCGGGCGGGTCCGGGGCGGTCCCGGGCGGTCCCGGGCAGTCCTGGGCAGTCCCGGGTGGTCCCGGGCGGTCTCGGGCGGTCCCGGGCGGTCCCGGCGGTCCAGGGCGGTCCCGGGCGGTCCCAGGCGGTCCCGGCGGTCCCGGGTGGTCCGGGGCGGTCCCGGGCGGTCCCGGGCGGTTCCGGGCGGTCCCGGGCGGTCCCGGGCGGTCCCGGGCGGTCCAGGGCGGTCACGGGCGGTCCGGGGCGGTCCAGGGCGGTCCGGGGCAGTCCCGGGCGGTCCCGGGCGGTCCGGGGTGGTCCCGGGCGGTCCGGGGCGGTCCCCGGGCGGTCCGGGGCGGTCCCGGACGGTCCCGGGCGGTCCCGGGCGGTCCGGGCGGTCCCGGGCGGTCCAGGGCGGTCCCGGGCAGTCCGGGGCGGTCCCGGGCGGTCCGGGGCGGTCCCGGGCGGTCCGGGGCGGTCCCCGGGCGGTCCGGGGCGGTCCCGGACGGTCCGGGGCAATCCGGGGTGGTCCGGGGCGGTCCGGGGCGGTTCCGGGCGGTCCCGGGCGGTCCCGGGCGGTCCCGGGCGGTCCCGGGCGGTCCCGGGCGGTCCGGAGCGGTCTTGGGCGGTCCCGGGCGGTCCCGGGCGGTCCGGGGCGGTCCTGGGCGGTCCGGGGCGGTCACGGGCGGTCCGGGGCGGTCACGGGCGGTCCGGGGCGGTCCCGGGCGGTCCCAGGCGGTCCCGGGCGGTCGGGGCGGTCCCGGGCTGTCCGGGTGTGGTCCTGGCCGGTCCGGGTGCGGTCCCGGGCGGTCCGGGGCGGTCCCGGGCGGTCCCGGGCAGTCCTGGGCAGTCCCGGGTGGTCCCGGGCGGTCTCGGGCGGTCCCGGGCGGTCCCGGCGGTCCAGGGCGGTCCCGGGCGGTCCCAGGCGGTCCCGGGCGGTCCCGGGCGGTCCGGGGCGGTCCCGGGCGGTCCCGGGCGGTCCCGGGCGGTCCCGGGCGGTCCAAGGCGGTCCCGGGCGGTCCGGGGCGGTCCCGGGCGGTCGGGGCGGTCCCCGGGCGGTCCGGGGCGGTCCCGGACGGTCCCTGGCAATCCGGGGTGGTCCGGGGCGGTCCCGGGCGGTCCGGGGCAGTCCCCGGGCGGTCCGGGCCGGTCCCGGACGGTCCGGGCAATCCGGGGTGGTCCGGGGCGGTCCGGGGCGGTCCCGGGCGGTCCCGGGCAGTCCCGGGCGGTCCCGGGCGGTCCCGGGCGGTCCCGGGCGGTCCCGGGCGGTCCGGGCGGTCCGGAGCGGTCTTGGGCGGTCCCGGGCGGTCCCGCGCAGTCCGGGGCGGTCCTGGGCGGTCCGGGGCGGTCCCGGGCGGTCCGGGGCGGTCCCGGGCGGTCCGGGGCGGTCCCGGGCGGTCCCGGGCGGTTCGGGCTATCCGGGGCGGTCCCGGGCGGTCCGGGTCGGTCCCGGGCGGTCCCGGGCGGTCCGGGGCGGTCCCGGGCGGTCTGGGGCGGTCCCGGGCGGTCCGGGACGGTCCCGGGCGGTCCGGGGCAATCCGGGGCCGTCCGGGGCGGTCCGGGGCGGTCCCGGGCGGTCCCGGGCAGTCCCTGGCGGTCCCGGGCGGTCCCGGGCGGTCCCGGGCGGTCCCGGGCGGTCCCGGGCGGTCCCGGGCGGTCCGGGGCAGTCCTGTGCGGTCTGGGGCGGTCCGGGGCGGTCCCGGGCGGTCCCGGGCGGTCCGCGGCGGTCCCGGGCGGTCAAGGGCGGTCCCTAGCGGTCCGGTGCGGTCCCTGGCGGTCCGGGGCGGTCCCGGGCGGTCCAGGCCGGTCCCGGGCGGTCCGGGGCGGTCCCGGGCGGTCCTGTGCGGTCCCGGGCGATCCCGAGCGGACCGGTGCGGTCCCGGACGGTCCCGGGCATTCCCGGGCGGTCCGCTCCGGGCGGTCTCGGGCGGTTCGGGCGGTCCCGGGCGGTCCCGGGCGGTCCTGGGCGGTCCCGGGCAGTCCCGGCGGTCCGGGGCGGTCCCGGGCGGTCCCGGGCGGTCCGGGACGGTCCCGGGCGGTCCCGGGCGGTCTCAGGCGGTCCCGGGCGGTCCCGGGAAGTCCCGGGCGGTCCCGGGCGGTCCCGGGCGGTCCCGGGCGGTCCCGGGCGGTCCGGGGCGGACTCGGGCGGTCCCGGGCGCTCCCGGGCGGTCCCGGGCGGTCCCGGGCGGTCCCGGGCGGTCCTGGGTGGTCCCGGGCGGTCCAGGGCGGTCCCGGGCGGTCCTGGGCGGTCCCGGGCGGTCTCGGGCGGTCCCGGGCGTTCCAGGGCGGTCCCGGGCGGTCCAGTGCGGTCCCGGGCGGTCCTGGGCGGTCCCGGGCGGTCCGAGGCGGTCCCGGGCGGTCCGGGGCGGTCTCGGGCGGTCCCGGGCGGTCCTGGGCGTTCTAGGGCGGTCACGGGCGGTCCGGGGCGGTCCCGGGCCGTCCCGGGCGGTCCCGGGCGGTCGGGGCGGTCCCGGGCTGTCCGGGTGTGGTCCTGGGCGGTCCGGGTGCGGTCCCGGGCGGTCCGGGGCGGTCCCGGGCGGTCCCGGGCAGTCCCGGGCAGTCCCGGGTGGTCCCGCGCGGTCTCGGGCGGTCCCGGGCGGTCCTGGCGGTCCAGGGCGGTCCCAGGCGGTCCCAGGCGGTCCCGGGCGGTCCCGGGCGGTCCGGGGCGGTCCCGGGCGGTCCCGGGCGGTCCCGGGCGGTCCCGGGCGGTCCCGGGCGGTCCAGGGCGGTCCTGGGCGGTCCGGGGCGGTCCAGGGCGGTCCGGGGCGGTCCCGGGCGGTCCCGGGCGGTCCCGGGCGGTCCGGGGTGTTCCCGGGCGGTCCGGGCGGTCCCGGGCGGTCCGGGGCGGTCGGGGGCAGTCTGGGGCGGTCCCGGGCGGTCTGGGGCGGTCCCGGGCGGTCCGGGGCGGTCCTGGGCGGTCCGGGACGGTCCGGACGGTCCGGGGCAATCCGGGGTGGTCCGGGGCGGTCCGGGGCGGTCCCAGGCGGTCCCGGGCAGTCCCGGGCGGTCCCGGGCGGTCCAGAGCGGTCCCGGGCGGTCCCGGGCGGTCCCGGGCGGTCCCGGGCGGTCCCGGGCGGTCCGGAGCGGTCTTGGGCGGTCCCGGGCGGTCCCGGGCGGTCCGTGGCGGTCCTGGGCGGTCCGGGGCGGTCCCGGGCGGTCCGGGGCGGTCCCGGGCGGTCCGGGGCGGTCCGGGGCGGTCCGGGGCGGTCCCGGGCGGTGCCGGGCGCTCCCGGGCGGTCCCGGGCAGTCCCGGGCGGTCCCGGGCGGCCCCGGGCGGTCCCGGGCGGTCCCGGGCGGTCCGGGGCGGTCCCGGGCGGTCCCGGGCGCTCCCGGGCGGTCCCGGGCGGTCCCGGGCGGTCCGGGGCAGTCCCGGGCGGTCCGGGCGGTCCTGGGCGATCCCGTGCGGTCCCGGGCAGTTCCGGGCCGTCCCGGGCGGTCCGGTGCGGTCCCAGGTGGTCCCGGGCGGTCCCGAGCGGTCCCGGGCGGTCTCGGGCGGTTCGGGCGGTCCCAGGCGGTCCCGGGCGGTCCCGGGCGGTCCCGGGCAGTCCCGGGCGGTCCGGGGCGGTCCCGGGCGGTCCCGGGCGGTCCGGGGCAGTCCCGGGCGGTCCCGGGCGGTCAAGGGGCGGTCCCGGGCGGTCCGGGGCAGTCCCGGGCGGTCCCGGGCGGTCCTGGTCGGTTCCGGATGGTCCCGGGCGGTCCGGGGCGGTTTTGGGCGGTCCCGGGCGGTCCCGGGTGGTCCCGGGCGGTCCAGGGCGGTCCCGGGCGGTCCCGGGCGGTCCCGGGCGGTCCTGGGCGTTCCAGGGCGGTCCCGGGCGGTCCAGGGTGGTCCCGGGCGGTCCTGGGCGGTCCCGGGTGGTCCGAGGCGGTCCCGGGCGGTCCGGGGCGGTCCCGGGCGGTCCCGGGCGGTCCCGGGCGTTCTAGGGCGGTCCCGGGCGGTCCGGGGCGGTCCCGGGCGGTCCTGGGCGGTCCCGGGCGGTCCTGGGCGGTCTGGGGCGGTCCCGGGCGGTCCGGGTCGGTCCCGGGCGGTCCCGGGCGGTCCCGGGCGGTCCCGGGCGGTCCCGGGCGGTCCGGGGTGGTCCCGGGCGGTCCGGGGCGGTCCCGGGCGGTCCGGGGCGGTCCCGGGCGGTCCCGGGCGGTCCCGGGCGGTCCCGGGCGGTCCCGGGCGGTACCAGGCGGTCCCGGGCGGTTCGCGGCTATCTGGGGCGGTCCGGGGCGGTCCAGGTCGGTCCCAGGCGGTCCCGGGCGGTCCGGGGCGGTCCCGGCGGTCCGGGGCGGTCCCGGGTGGTCCGGGACGGTCCTGGGCGGTCCGGGGCAATCCGGGGCGGTCCGGGGCGGTCCGGGGCGGTCCCGGGCAGTCCCGGGGCGGTCCCGGGCGGTCCCGGGCGGTCCGGGGCGGTCCGGGGCGGTCCCGGGCGGTCCGGGGAGGTCCAGGGCGGTCCAGGGCGGTCCCGGGCGGTCCCGGGCGGTCCCGGGCGGTCCCGGGCGGTCCCGGGCGGTCCCGGGCGGTCCGGGGCAGTCCCGGGCAGTCCGGGGCGGTCCCGGGCGGTCCGGGGCGGTCCCGGGTGGTCCGGGGCGGTCCCGGCGGTCCGGGCCAATCCGGGGTGGTCCGGGGCGGTCCGGGGCGGTCCCGGGCGGTCCCGGGCAGTCCCGGGCGGTCCCTGGCGGTCCCGGGCGGTCCCGGGCGGTCCCGGGCGGTCCGGAGCGGTCTTGGGCGGTCCCGGGCGGTCCCGGGCGGTCCGGGGCGGTCCTGGGCGGTCCGGGCGGTCCGGCGGACCGGGGCCGGCGGGTCCCGGGCGGTCCGGGGCGGTCCGGGCGGTCCCGGGCGGTCCGGGCGGTCCGGGCGGTCCGGCCGGTCCCGGGCGGTCCCGGGCAGTCCCGGGCGGTCCCGGGCGGTCCCGGGCGGTCCCAGGCGGTCCGGGGCGGTCCCGGGCGGTCCCGGGCGCTCCCGGGCGGTCCCGGGCGGTCCCGGGCGGTCCGGGGCAGTCCCGGGCGGTCCGGGGCGGTCCTGGGCGATCCCGTGCGGTCCCGGGCGGTCCCGGGCCATCCCGGGCGGTCCGGTGTGGTCCCAGGCAGTCCCGGGCGGTCCCGGGTGGTCCCGGGCGGTCTCGGGCGGTTCGGGCGGTCCCGGGCGGTCCCGGGCGGTCCCGGGCGGTCCCGGCAGTCCCGGGCGGTCCGGGGCGGTCCCGGGCGGTCCCGGGCCGTCCGGGGCAGTCCCGGGCGGTCCCGGGCAGTCCCGGGCGGTCCCGGGCGGTCCCGGGCAGTCCCGGGCGGTCCTGGGCGGTCCTGGTCGGTCCCGGGTGGTCCCGGGCGGTCCGGGGCGGTCCTGGCGGTCCCGGGCGGTCCCGGGTGGTCCCGGGCGGTCCAGGGCGGTCCGGGGCGGTCCCGGGCGGTCCCGGGCGTTCCAGGGCGGTCCCGGGCGGTCCAGGGTGGTCCCGGGCGGTCCTGGGCGGTCCCGGGCGGTCCGAGGCGGTCCCGGGCGGTCCGGGGCGGTCCCGGGCGGTCTCGGGCGGCGGGCGTTCTAGGGCGGTCCCGGGCGGTCCGGGCGGTCCCGGGCGGTCCTGGGCGGTCCCGGGCGTTCCTGGGCGGTCCGGGGCGGTCCCGGGCGGTCCTGGGCGGTCCCGGGCGGTCCCGGGCGGTCCCGGGCGGTCCGGGGTGGTCCCCGGCGGTCCGGGCGGTCCCGGGCGGTCCGGGGCGGTCCCGGGCGGTCCCGGGCGGTCCCGGGCGGTCCCGGGCGGTCCCAGGCGGTCCCGGGCGGTCCCGGGCGGTTCGGGGCTATCTGGGGCAGTCCGGGCGGTCCGGGTCGGTCCCGGGCGGTCCCGGGCGGTCCGGGGCGGTCCCGGGCGGTCGGGGAGCGGTCCCGGGCGGTCCGGGACGGTCCTGGGCGGTCCGGGGCAATCCGGGCGGTCCGGGGCGGTCCGGGGCGGTCGGGTCCCGGGCGGTCCCGGGCAGTCCCGGGCGGTCCCGGGCGGTCCGGGGCGGTCCCTAGCGGTCCGGTGCGGTCCTGGGCGGTCCGGGGCAGTCCCGGGCGGTTCGGGCCGGTCCCGGGCGGTCCGGGGCGGTCCCGGGCGGTCCGGGGCGGTCCCGGGCGGTCCGGGGCGGTCCCGGGCGGTCCGGGGCGGTCCCGGGCGGTCCTGTGCGGTCCCGGGCGGTCCGGGCGGTCCCGGGCGGTCCCGGGCGTTCCCGGGCGGTCCCGGGCGGTCTCGGGCGGTTCGGGCGGTCCCGGGCGGTCCCGGGCGGTCCCGGGCGGTCCCGGGCAGTCCCGGGCGGTCCGGGGCGGTCCCGGTCAGTCCCGGGCGGTCCGGGGCGGTCCCGGGCGGTCCCGGGCGGTCCCGGGCGGTCCCGGGTGGTCCCGGGCAGTCTCGGGCAGCCCTGGGCGGTCACGGGCGGTCCCGGGTGGTCCCGGGCGGTCCGGGCGGTCCCGGGCGGTCCCGGGCGGTCCCGGGCGGTCCCGGGCGGTCCGGGGCGGTCCGGGGCGGTCCCGGGCGGTCCGGGGAGGTCCAGGGCGGTCCAGGGCGGTCCCGGGCGGTCCCGGGCGGTCCCGGGGCGGTCCCGGCGGTCCCGGGCGGTCCGGGGCAGTCCCGGGCAGTCCGGGGCGGTCCCGGGCGGGCCGGGGCGGTCCCGGGCGGTCCCGGGCAGTCCCGGGCGGTCCTGGGCGGTCCTGGTCGGTCCCGGGTGGTCCCGGGCGGTCCGGGGCGGTCCTGGGCGGTCCCGGGCGGTCCCGGGTGGTCCCGGGCGGTCCAGGGCGGTCCGGGGCGGTCCCGGGCGGTCCCGGGCGTTCCAGGGCGGTCCCGGGCGGTCCAGGGTGGTCCCGGGCGGTCCTGGGCGGTCCCGGGCGGTCCGAGGCGGTCCCGGGCGGTCCGGGGCGGTCCCGGGCGGTCTCGGGCGGTCCCGGGCGTTCTAGGGCGGTCCCGGGCGGTCCGGGGCGGTCCCGGGCGGTCCTGGGCGGTCCCGGGCGTTCCTGGGCGGTCCGGGGCGGTCCCGGGCGGTCCTGGGCGGTCCCGGGCGGTCCCGGGCGGTCCCGGGCGGTCCGGGGTGGTCCCCGGCGGTCCGGGCGGTCCCGGGCGGTCCGGGGCGGTCCCGGGGCGGTCCCGGGCGGTCCCGGGCGGTCCCGGGCGGTCCCAGGCGGTCCCGGGCGGTCCCGGGCGGTTCGGGGCTATCTGGGGCAGTCCGGGGCGGTCCGGGTCGGTCCCGGGCGGTCCCGGGCGGTCCGGGGCGGTCCCGGGCGGTCGGGAGCGGTCCCGGGCGGTCCGGGACGGTCCTGGGCGGTCCGGGGCAATCCGGGGCGGTCCGGGGCGGTCCGGGGCGGTCCCGGGCGGTCCCGGGCAGTCCCGGGCGGTCCCGGGCGGTCCGGGGCGGTCCCTAGCGGTCCGGTGCGGTCCTGGGCGGTCCGGGGCAGTCCCGGGCGGTTCGGGCCGGTCCCGGGCGGTCCGGGGCGGTCCCGGGCGGTCCGGGGCGGTCCCGGGCGGTCCGGGGCGGTCCCGGGCGGTCCGGGGCGGTCCCGGGCGGTCCTGTGCGGTCCGGGCGGTCCCGGGCGGTCCCGGGCGGTCCCGGGCGTTCCCGGGCGGTCCCGGGCGGTCTCGGGCGGTTCGGGCGGTCCCGGGCGGTCCCGGGCGGTCCCGGGCGGTCCCGGGCAGTCCCGGGCGGTCCGGGGCGGTCCCGGTCAGTCCCGGGCGGTCCGGGCGGTCCCGGGCGGTCCGGGCGGTCCCGGGCGGTCCCGGGTGGTCCCGGGCAGTCTCGGGCAGCCCTGGGCGGTCACGGGCGGTCCCGGGTGGTCCCGGGCGGTCCGGGCGGTCCCGGGCGGTCCCGGGCGGTCCCGGGCGGTCCCGGGCGGTCCGGGGCGGTCCGGGGCGGTCCCGGGCGGTCCGGGGAGGTCCAGGGCGGTCCAGGGCGGTCCCGGGCGGTCCCGGGCGGTCCCGGGCGGTCCCGGGCGGTCCCGGGCGGTCCGGGGCAGTCCCGGGCAGTCCGGGGCGGTCCCGGGCGGTCCGGGGCGGTCCCGGGTGGTCCGGGGCGGTCCCGGCGGTCCGGGCCAATCCGGGGTGGTCCGGGGCGGTCCGGGGCGGTCCCGGGCGGTCCCGGGCAGTCCCGGGCGGTCCCTGGCGGTCCCGGGCGGTCCCGGGCGGTCCCGGGCGGTCCGGAGCGGTCTTGGGCGGTCCCGGGCGGTCCCGGGCGGTCCGGGGCGGTCCTGGGCGGTCCGGGCGGTCCCGGGCGGCCGGGGCGGTCCCGGGCGGTCCGGGGCGGTCCGGGGCGGTCCCGGGCGGTCCCGGGCGGTCCCGGGCGGTCCCGGCCGGTCCCGGGCGGTCCCGGGCAGTCCCGGGCGGTCCCGGGCGGTCCCGGGCGGTCCCAGGCGGTCCGGGGCGGTCCAGGCGGTCCCGGGCGCTCCCGGGCGGTCCCGGGCGGTCCCGGGCGGTCCGGGGCAGTCCCGGGCGGTCCGGGGCGGTCCTGGGCGATCCCGTGCGGTCCCGGGCGGTCCCGGGCCATCCCGGGCGGTCCGGTGTGGTCCCAGGCAGTCCCGGGCGGTCCCGGGTGGTCCCGGGCGGTCTCGGGCGGTTCGGGCGGTCCCGGGCGGTCCCGGGCGGTCCCGGGCGGTCCCGGCAGTCCCGGGCGGTCCGGGGCGGTCCCGGGCGGTCCCGGGCCGTCCGGGGCAGTCCCGGGCGGTCCCGGGCAGTCCCGGGCGGTCCCGGGCGGTCCCGGGCAGTCCCGGGCGGTCCTGGGCGGTCCTGGTCGGTCCCGGGTGGTCCCGGGCGGTCCGGGGCGGTCCTGGGCGGTCCCGGGCCGGTCCCGGGTGGTCCCGGGCGGTCCAGGGCGGTCCGGGGCGGTCCCGGGCGGTCCCGGGCGTTCCAGGGCGGTCC
>NW_027423421.1:0-82910 GCF_048934315.1 Petromyzon marinus | reverse complement strand
GGCGGTCCAGGGCGGTTCCGGACGGTCCTGGGTCGGTCCCGGGCGGTCCGAGCGGTTTCCGGGCGGTCTGGGGCGGTCCGGGGCGGTCCCGGGCGGGCCCAGGCGTTCTAGGGCGGTCCCGGGCGGTCCGGGGCGGTCCCGGGTGGTCCGGGCGGTCCCGGGCGGTCCTGGGCGGTCCCGGGCGGTCCAAGGCGGTCCCAGGCGGTCCGGGCGGTCTCGGCGGTCCCGGGCGGTCCGTGCGGTCCCGGGCGGTCCCGGGCGGTACCGGGCGGTCTGGGGCGGGCCCGGGCGGTCCCAGGCGGTCCCGGGCGGTCCCGGGCGGTCCCGGGTGGTCCGGGGCAGTCCCGGGCGTTCCAGGGCGGTCCCGGGCGGTCCAGGGCGGTCCCGGGGCGGTCCCGGGCAGTCCCGGGCGTTCCAGGGCGGTCCTGCACGGTCCCGGGCGGTCCCCGGTTAGTCAGGGCGGTCCCGGGCGGTCCCGGGCGGTCCCGGGCGTTCCAGGCCGGTCCCGGGCGGTCCAGGGCCGGTCCAGGGCGGTCCCGGGCGGTCCTGGGCGGTCCCGGGCGATCCGAGGCGGTCCGGGCGGTCCGGGGCGGTCCTGGCGGTACCGGCGGTCCTGGGCGGTCCCGGGCGGAACCGGGCGGTCCTGGGCGGTCCCGGGCGGTCCCGGCGGTCCCGGGCGGTCCGGTGCGGTCCCGGGCGGTCCGGGGCGGTCCCGGGCGGTCCCGGGCGGTCCCGGGCGGTCCCGGGCGGTCTCGAGCGTTGCAGGGCGGTCCCGGGTGGTCCAAGGCGGTCCCGGGCGGTCCTGGGCGGTCCCCGGGCGGTCCGAGGCGGTCCCGGGCGGTCCGGGGCGGTCCCGGGCGGTCCCGGGCGGTCCGGGCGGTCCCGGGCATTCTAGGGCGGTCCCGGCGGTCCGGGGCGGGCCCGGGTGGTCCGCGGCGGTTCCGGGCGGTCCTGGGCGGTCCCGGGCGGTCCGAGGCGGGGGTCCGGGGCGGTCCGGGGCGGTCCCGGGCGGTCCCGGGCGGTCCCGGGCGGTCCCTGGCGGTCCCGGGCGGTCCCGGGGGTCGGGCGTGTCCAGGGCGGCGGGGCGGTCCCGGGCGGTCCCGGCGTCAGGGCGGTCTGGGGCGGTCCCGGGCGGTCCCAGGCGGTCCTGGGCGGTCCTGGGCGGCGCGGTCCCGGGCGGTCCCAGGGCGTTCCAGGGCGCCGGTCCAGGCGACAGGGCGGTCCCGGGCGGTCCCGGGCGGTTCCGGGCGTTCCAGGGCGGTCCCGGGCAGTCCTTTGCGGTCCCGGGCGGTCCTGGGCGGTCCCGGGCCGGTCCGAGGCGGTCCCGGGCGGTCCGGGGCGGTACCGGGCGGTCCCGGGCGGTCACGGGCGATCTAGGGTGGTCCCGGGCGGTCCGGGGCAGTCCCGGGCAGTCCCGGGCGGTCCCGGGCAGTCCGGGGCGGTCCCGGGCGGTCCGGGGCGGTCCCGGGCGGTCCGGGGCGGTCCCGGGGCGATCCGGGGCGGTCCCGGGCGGTCCGGAGGCGGTACCGGGCGGTCCGGGGCGGTCCCAGGCGGTCCGAGGCGGTCCCGGGCGGTCCGGGGGCGGGTCCGGGGCAGTCCCGGGCGGTCCCGGGCGGTCCGGGGCGGTCCAGGCGGTCCCGGGCGTTCCCGGGCAGTCCGGGGCGATCCTGGGCGGTCCGGGGCCGTCCCGGGTGGTCCGGGGCGGTCCCGGGCGGTCCGGGCCGGTCCCGGGCGGTCCCGTGCGGTCCCGGGCGGTCCGGGCGGTCCCGGCCGGTCCCGTGCGGTCCCGGGCGGTCCCGGGCGGTCCGGGCGGTCCCGTGCGGTCCCAGGTGGTCCCGGGCGGTCCCGGCGGTCAGGGGCGGTCCCGGGTGGTTCCGGGCGGTCCCGGGCGGTCCCGGGCAGTCCTGGGCGGTCCTGGGCGGTCTCGGGCGTTCTAGGGCGGTCCCGGGCAGTCCGGGGCGGTCCCGGGCGGTCCGAGGCGGTCCCGGGCGGTCTGGGGCGGTCCCAGGCGGTCCCGGGCGGTCCCGGGCGGTCCCGTGCGGTCTCGGGCGGTCCCGGGCGGTCCCGGGCGGTCCGGGGCGGTCCTGGGCGGTCCCGGGTGGTCCCGCGCGGTCACGGGCGGTCCCGGGGCGGTCCCGGGCGGTCCTGGGTGGTCCCGGGCGTTCCAGGGCGGTCCCGGGCGGTCCAGGGCGGTCCCAGGCGGTCCCGGGCGGTCCCGGGCGTTCCAGGGCGGTCCTGGGCGGTCCCGGGCGGTCCGAGGCGGTCCCGGGCGGTCCGGGCGGTCCCGGGCGGTCCCGAGTGGTCCCGGGCATTCCAGGGCGGTCCCGGGCGGTCAGGGGCAGTCCCGGGCGGTCCGGGGCGGTCCTGGGCGGTCCCGGGCGGTCGGGTGTGGTCCTGGGCGGTCCGGGTGCGGTACCGGGCGGTCCGGGGCGGTCCCGGGCGGTCCCGGGCGGTCCCGGGCGGTTTCGGGCGGTCCCGGGCGGTCCAGGGCGGTTCTGGGCGGTCCTGGGCGGTCCCGGGCGTTCCAGGGCGGTCCTGGGCGGTCCGGGCGGTCCCGGGCGGTCCCGGGCGGTCCTGGGCGGTCCCGGGCGTTCCAGGGCGGTTCCCGGGCGGTCCAGGGCGGTTCCGGACGGTCCTGGGCGTTCCCGGGCGGTCCGAGGCGGTTCCGGGCGGTCTGGGGCGGTCCCGGGCGGTCCCGGGCGGTCCCAGGCGTTCTAGGGCGGTCCCGGGCGGTCCGGGGCGGTCCCGGGTGGTCCGGGGCGGTCCCGGGCGGTCCTGGGCGGTCCCGGGCGGTCCAAGGCGGTCCCAGGCGGTCCGGGGCGGTCTCGGGCGGTCCCGGGCGGTCCCGTGCGGTCCCGGGCGGTCCCGGGCGGTACCGGGCGGTCTGGGGCGGGCCCGGGCGGTCCCAGGCGGTCCCGGGCGGTCCCGGGCGGTCCCGGGCGGTCCGGGGCAGTCCCGGGCGTTCCAGGGCGGTCCCGGGCGGTCCAGGGCGGTCCCGGGCGGTCCCGGGCAGTCCCGGGCGTTCCAGGGCGGTCCTGCACGGTCCCGGGCGGTCCCGGTTAGTCCAGGGCGGTCCCGGGCGGTCCCGGGCGGTCCCGGGCGTTCCAGGCCGGTCCCGGGCGGTCCAGGGCGGTCCAGGGCGGTCCCGGGCGGTCCTGGGCGGTCCCGGGCGATCCGAGGCGGTCCCGGGCGGTCCGGGGCGGTCCTGGGCGGTACCGGGCGGTCCTGGGCGGTCCCGGGCGGTCCCGGGCGGTCCTGGGCGGTCCGGGCGGTCCCGGGCGGGTCCCGGGCGGTCCGGTGCAGTCCCGGGCGGTCCGGGGCGGTCCCGGGCGGTCCCGGGCGGTCCCGGGCGGTCCCGGGCGGTCTCGAGCGTTGCAGGGCGGTCCCGGGCGGTCCAAGGCGTCCCGGGCGGTCCTGGGCGGTCCCGGGCGGTCCGAGGCGGTCCCGGGCGGTCCGGGGCGGTCCCGGGCGGTCCCGGGCGGTCCCGGGCGGTTCCGGGCATTCTAGGGCGGTCCCCGGCGGTCCGGGGCGGTCCCGGGTGGTCCGCGGCGGTTCCGGGCGGTCCTGGGCGGTCCCGGGCGGTCCGAGGCGGTCCCGGGCGGTCCGGGGCGGTCCCGGGCGGTCCCGGGGCGGTCCCGTGCGGTCCCTGGCGGTCCCGGGCGGTCCCGGGCGGTCCCGGGCGGTCCAGGGCGGTCTGGGGCGGTCCCGGGCGGTCCCAGGCGGTCCTGGGCGGTCCTGGGCGGTCCCGCGCGGTCCGGGCGGTCCCAGGCGTTCCAGGGCGGTCCCGGGCGGTCCAGGGCGGTCCAGGGCGGTCCCGGGCGGTCCCGGGCGGTTCCGGGCGTTCCAGGGCGGTCCCGGGCGGTCCTTTGCGGTCCCGGGCGGTCCTGGGCGGTCCCGGGCGGTCCGAGGCGGTCCCGGGCGGTCCGGGGCGGTACCGGCGGTCCCGGGCGGTCCCGGGCGATCTAGGGTGGTCCCGGGCGGTCCGGGGCAGTCCCGGGCGGTCCGGGGCGGTCCAGGGCGGTCCGTGGCGTACCGGGCGGTCCCGGGCGGTCCCGGGCGATCTAGGGTGGTCCCGGGCGGTCCGGGCAGTCCCGGGCAGTCCCGGGCGGTCCCGGGCAGTCCGGGGCGGTCCCGGGCGGTCCGGGGCGGTCCCGGGCGGTCCGGGGCGGTCCCGGGGCGATCCGGGGCGGTCCCGGGCGGTCCGAGGCGGTACCGGGCGGTCCGGGGCGGTCCCAGGCGGTCCGAGGCGGTCCCGGGCGGTCCGGGGCGGTCCGGGGCAGTCCCGGGCGGTCCCGGGCGGTCCGGGGCGGTCCCAGGCGGTCCCGGGCGTTCCCGGGCAGTCCGGGGGCGATCCTGGGCGGTCCGGGCCGTCCCGGGTGGTCCGGGGCGGTCCCGGTGCGGTCCGGGCCGGTCCCGGGCGGTCCCGGGCGGTCCCGGGCGGTCCCGGGCGGTCCCGGCCGGTCCCCGTGCGGTCCCGGGCGGTCCCGGGCGGTCCCGGGCGGTCCCGTGCGGTCCCAGGTGGTCCCGGGCGGTCCCGGGCGGTCAGGGGCGGTCCCGGGCGGTCCCGGGCGGTCCCGGGCGGTCCCGGGCAGTCCCGGGCGTTCCAGGGCGGTCCCGGGCGGTCCAGGGCGGTCCCGAGCGGTCCCGGGCGGTCCCGGGCGTTCCAGGGCGGTCCAGGGCAGTCCCGGGCGGTCCCGGGCGGTCCCAGGTGGTCCCGGGCGATCCCGGGCGGTCCCGGGCGTTCCAGGGCGGTCCCAGGCAGTCCAGGGGGGTCCCGGGCGGTCCTGGGCGGTCCCGGGCGGTCCGAGGCGGTCCCGGGCGGTCCGGGGCAGTCCTGGGCGGTCCTGGGCGGTCTCGGGCGTTCTAGGGCGGTCCCGGGCAGTCCGGGGCGGTCCCGGGCGGTCCGACGCGGTCCGGGCGGTCCGGGGCGGTCCCAGGCGGTCCCGGGCAGTCCCGGGCGGTCCCGTGCGGTCCCGGGCGGTCCCGGGCGGTCCCGGGCGGTCCGGGGCGGTCCGGGCGGTCCCGGGTGGTCCCACGCGGTCACGGGCGGTCCCGGGCGGTCCCGGGCGGTCCTGGGCGGTCCCGGGCGTTCCAGGGCGGTCCCGGGCGGTCCAGGGCGGTCCCAGGCGGTCCCGGGCGGTCCCGGGCGTTCCAGGGCGGTCCTGGGCGGTCCCGGGCGGTCCGAGGCGGTCCCGGGCGGTCCGGGCGGTCCCGGGCGGTCCCGAGCGGTCCCGGGCATTCCAGGGCGGTCCCGGGCGGTCAGGGGCGGTCCTGGGCGGTCCCGGGCGGTCGGGTGTGGTCCTGGGCGGTCCGGGTGCGGTACCGGGCGGTCCGGGGCGGTCCCGGGCGGTCCCCGGGCGGTCCCGGGCGGTCTCGGGCGGTCCCGGGCGGTCCAGGGCGGTTCTGGGCGGTCCTGGGCGGTCCCCGGGCGTTCCAGGGCGGTCCTGGGCGGTCCCGGGCGGTCCCGGGCGGTCCCGGGCGGTCCTGGGCGGTCCCCGGGCGTTCCAGGGCGGTCCCGGGCGGTCCAGGGCGGTTCCGGACGGTCCTGGGGCGGTCCCGGGCGGTCCGAGGCGGTTCCGGGCGGTCTGGGGCGGTCCCGGGCGGTCCCGGGCGGTCCCAGGCGTTCTAGGGCGGTCCCGGGTGGTCCGGGGCGGTCCCGGGTGGTCCGGGGCGGTCCCGGGCGGTCCTGGGCGGTCCCGGGCGGTCCAAGGCGGTCCCAGGCGGTCCGGGGCGGTCTCGGGCGGTCCCGGGGCGGTCCCGTGCGGTCCCGGGCGGTACCGGGCGGTCTGGGGCGGGCCCGGGCGGTCCCAGGCGGTCCCGGGCGGTCGCGGGCGGTCCCGGGCGGTCCGGGGCAGTCCCGGGCGTTCCAGGGCGGTCCCGGGCGGTCCAGGGCGGTCCCGGGCGGTCCGGGCAGTCCCGGGCGTTCCAGGGCGGTCCTGCACGGTCCCGGGCGGTCCCGGGTTAGTCCCGGGCGGTCCCGGGCGGTCCCGGGCGGTCCCGGGCGTTCCAGGGCGGTCCCGGGCGGTCCAGGGCGGTCCAGGGCGGTCCCGGGCGGTCCTGGGCGGTCCCGGGCGATCCGAGGCGGTCCCGGGCGGTCCGGGGCGGTCCTGGGCGGTACCGGGCGGTCCTGGGCGGTCCCGGGCGGTCCCGGGCGGTCCCGGGCGGTCCCGGGCGGTCCCGGGCGGTCCCGGGCGGTCCGGTGCGGTCCCGGGCGGTCCGGGGCGGTCCCGGGCGGTCCCGGGCGGTCCCGGGCGGTCCCGGGCGGTCTCGAGCGTTGCAGGGCGGTCCCGGGCGGTCCAAGGCGGTCCCGGGCGGTCCTGGGCGGTCCCGGGCGGTCCAAGGCGGTCCCGGGCGGTCCGGGGCGGTCCCGGGCAGTCCCGGGCGGTCCCGGGCATTCTAGGGCGGTCCCCGGCGGTCCGGGGCGGTCCGGGTGGTCCGCGGCGGTTCCGGGCGGTCCCAGGGTGGTCCCGGGCGGTCCGAGGCGGTCCCGGGCGGTCCGGGGCGGTCCCGGGCGGTCCCGGGCGGTCCCGTGCGGTCCCTGGCGGTCCCGGGCGGTCCCGGGCGGTCCCGGGCGGTCCAGGGCGGTCTGGGGCGGTCCCGGGCGGTCCCAGGCGTTCCAGGGCGGTCCCGGGCGGTCCAGGGCGGTCCAGGGCGGTCCCGGGCGGTCCCAGACGGTTCCGGGCGTTCCAGGGCGGTCCCGGGCGGTCCTTTGCGGTCCCGGGCGGTCCTGGGCGGTCCCGGGCGGTCCGAGGCGGTCCCGGGCGGTCCGGGGCGGTACCGGGCGGTCCCGGGCGGTCCCGGGCGATCTAGGGTGGTCCCGGGCGGTCCGGGGCAGTCCGGGCGGTCCGGGGCGGTCCAGGGCGGTCCGAGGCGGTCCCGGGCGGTCCGGGGCGGTCCCGGGCGGTCCCGGGCGGTCCCGGGCGGTCCCGTGCGGTCCCGGGCGGTCCCGGGCGGTCCCGGGCAGTCCGGGGCGGTCCCGGGCGGTCCCGGGTGGTCCCGGGCAGTCCCGGGCGTTCCCGGGCGGTCCCGGGCGGTCCCGGGCGGTCCCGGGCGTTTCAGGGCGGTCCCGGGCGGTCCAGGGCGGTCCCGGGCGGTCCCGGGCGGTCCCGGGCATTCCAGGGCGGTCCTGGGCGGTCCCGGGCGTTCCGAGGCGGTCCCGGGCGGTCCGGGCGGTCCCGGGCGGTCCCGAGCGGTCCCGGGCTTTCCAGGGCGGTCCCGGGCGGTCCAAGGCGGTCCCGGGCGGTCCGGGGCGGTCCCGAGCGGTCCTGGGCGGACCCGGGCGGTCCGAGGCGGTCCCGGGCGGTCCGGGGCGGTCCCGGGCGGTCCCGGGCGGTCCGGGCGGTCCCGGGCGGTCCCGGGCGATCCCGGGCGGTCCCGGGCGGTCCCGGGCGGTCCTGGGCGGTCCGGGGCGGTCCCGGGTGGTCCGGGTGTGGTCCTGGGCGGTCCGGGTGCGGTCCTGGGCGGTCCAGGGCGGTCCCGGGCGGTCCCAGGCGGTCCCGGGCGGTCTCGGGCAGTCCCGGGCGGTCCAAGGCGGTTCTGGGCGGACCTGGGCGGTCCCGTGCGTTCCAGGGCGGTCCTTGGCGGTCTCGGGCGGTCCAGGGTGGACCCGGGCAGTCCTGGGCGGTCCCGGGCGGTCCGAGGTGGTCCTGGGCGGTCCGGGGCGGTCCCGGGCGGTCCCGGGCGGTCCCGGGCGTTCTAGGGCGGTCACGGGCGGTCCGGGGCGGTCGCGGGTGGTTCAGGGCGGTCCCGGGCGGTCCTGGGCGGTCCCGGGCGGTCCGAGGCGGTCCCGGGCGGTCTGGGGCGGTCCCGGGCGGTCCCGGGCGGTCCTGGGCGGTCCCGTGCGGTCCCGGGCGGTCCCGGGCGGTCTGGGGCGGTCCCGGGTGGTCCCAGGCGGTCCCGCGCGGTCCCAGGCGGTCCCGGGCGGTCCCGGACGGTCCCGGGCGTTCCAGGGCGGTCCCGGGGCGGTCCAGGGCGGTCCCGGGCGGTCCCGGGCGGTCCCGGGTGGTCCCAGGCGGTCCCGGGCGGTCCAGGGCGGTCCCAGGCTGTCCCGGGCGGTCCCGGGCGTTCCAGGGCGGTCCCGGGAGGTCCAGGGCGGTCCCGGGCGGTCCCGGGCGGTCCCGGGCGTTCCAGAGCGGTCCTGGGCGGTCCCGGGCGGTCGCGGGCGGTCCGGGCGGTCCCGGGCGTTCCATGGCGGTCCCGGGCGGTCCTGGGCGGTCCCGGGCGGTCCTGGGCGGTCCCGGGCGGTCCAAGGCGGTCCCGGGCGGCAGGGGCGGTCCCGGGTGGTCCCGGGCGGTCCCGGGCGTTCTAGGGCGGTCCCGGGCGGTCCGGGGCGGTCCCGGGCGGTCCGGGGCGGTCCCGGGCGGTCCTGGGCAGTCCCGGGCGGTCTGAGGCGGTCCCAGGCGGTCCGGGGCGGTCCCGGGCGGTCCTGGGCGGTCCCGGGCGGTCCGTGCGGTCCCGGGCGGTCCCGGGCAGTCCCGGCGGTCCGGGTGGTCCCGGGCGGTCCCGGGTGGTCCCGGGCGGTCCCGGGCGGTCCGAGGCGGTCCCGGCGGTCCGGGGCGGTCCCGGGCGGTCCCGGGCGGTCCGGGGCGGTCCCGGGCGGTCCCGGGCGATCCCGGGCGGTCCCGGGCGGTCCCGGGCGGTCCTGGGCGGTCCGGGGCGGTCCCGGGTGGTCCGGGTGTGGTCCTGGGCGGTCCGGGTGCGGTCCTGGGCGGTCCAGGGCGGTCCGGGCGGTCCCAGGCGGTCCCGGGCGGTCTCGGCAGTCCCGGGCGGTCCAAGGCGGTTCTGGGCGGACCTGGGCGGTCCCGTGCGTTCCAGGGCGGTCCTTGGCGGTCTCGGGCGGTCCAGGGTGGTCCCGGGCAGTCCTGGGCGGTCCCGGGCGGTCCGAGGTGGTCCTGGGCGGTCCGGGGCGGTCCCGGGCGGTCCGGGCGGTCCCGGGCGTTCTAGGGCGGTCACGGGCGGTCCGGGGCGGTCGCGGGTGGTTCAGGGCGGTCCCGGGCGGTCCTGGGCGGTCCCGGGCGGTCCGAGGCGGTCCCGGGCGGTCTGGGGCGGTCCCGGGCGGTCCCGGGCGGTCCTGGGCGGTCCCGTGCGGTCCCGGGCGGTCCCGGGCGGTCTGGGGCGGTCCCGGGTGGTCCCAGGCGGTCCCGCGCGGTCCCAGGCGGTCCCGGGCGGTCCCGGACGGTCCCGGGCGTTCCAGGGCGGTCCCGGGCGGTCCAGGGCGGTCCCGGGCGGTCCCGGGCGGTCCCGGGTGGTCCCAGGCGGTCCCGGGCGGTCCAGGCGGTCCCAGGCTGTCCCGGGCGGTCCCGGGCGTTCCAGGGCGGTCCCGGGAGGTCCAGGGCGGTCCCGGGCGGTCCCGGGCGGTCCCGGGCGTTCCAGAGCGGTCCTGGGCGGTCCCGGGCGGTCGCGGGCGGTCCCGGGCGGTCCCGGGCGTTCCATGGCGGTCCCGGGCGGTCCTGGGCGGTCCCGGGCGGTCCTGGGCGGTCCCGGGCGGTCCAAGGCGGTCCCGGGCGGTCAGGGGCGGTCCCGGTGGTCCCGGGCGGTCCCGGGCGTTCTAGGGCGGTCCCGGGCGGTCCGGGGCGGTCCCGGGCGGTCCGGGGCGGTCCCGGGCGGTCCTGGGCAGTCCCGGGCGGTCTGAGGCGGTCCCAGGCGGTCCGGGGCGGTCCCGGGCGGTCCTGGGCGGTCCCGGGCGGTCCCGTGCGGTCCCGGGCGGTCCCGGGCAGTCCCGGGCGGTCCGGGGTGGTCCCGGGCGGTCCCGGGTGGTCCCGGGCGGTCCCGGGCGGTCTCGGGCGGTCGCGGGCGGTCCCGGGCAGTCCCGGGTGTTCCAGGGCGGTCCCAGGCTGTCCAGGGCGGTCCAGAGCGGTCCCGGGCGGTCCCGGGCGGTCCCGGGCGGTCCCGGGCGTTCCAGGGCGGTCCTGGGCGGTCCCGGAGGTCCGAGGCGGTCCCGGGCGGTCCCGGGCAGTCCCGAGCGGTCCCGGGCATTCCAGGGCGGTCCCGGTCGGTCCGGGGCGGTCCCGGGCGGTCCGAGGCGGTCCCGGGCGGTCCTGGGCGGTCCCGGGCGGTCCCGAGGCGGTCCCGGGCGGTCCGGGGCGGTCCCGGGCGGTCCCGGGCGGTCCCGGGCGGTCCCGTGCGGTCCCGGGCGGTCCCGGGCGGTCCCGGGCGGTCCGGGGCGGTCCCGGGCGGTCCCGGGTGGTCCCGGGCGGTCCCGGGCGGTCCCGGGCGGTCCCGGGCGGTCCCGGGCAGTCCCGGGCGTTCCAGGGCGGTCCCGGGCGGTGCAGGGCAGTCCAGAGCGGTCCCGGGTGGTCCCGGGCGGTCCCGGGCGTTCCAGGGCGGTCCTGGGCGGTCCCGGCGGTCCGAGGCGGTCCCGGGCGGTCCGGGCGGTCCCGGGCGGTCCCGAGCGGTCCCGGGCATTACAGGGCGGTCCCGGGCGGTCCCTGGGCGGTCCCGGGCGGTCCGAGGCGGTCCCGGGCGGTCCTGGGCGGTCCCGGGCGGTCCGGGCGGTCCCGGGCGGTCCCAGGCGGTCCCGGCGGTCCCGGCGGTCCCGGGCGGTCCCGGGCGGTCGGGGCGGTCCCGGGCTGTCCGGGTGTGGTCCCGGGCGGTCCCGTGCGGTCCCGGGCGGTCCCGGGCGGTCCCGGGCAGTCCGGGGCGGTCCCGGGCGGTCCCGGGTGGTCCCGGGCAGTCCCGGGCGTTCCCGGGCGGTCCCGGGCGGTCCCGGGCGGTCCCGGGCGTTTCAGGGCGGTCCCGGGCGGTCCAGGGCGGTCCCGGGCGGTCCCGGGCGGTCCCGGGCATTCCAGGGCGGTCCTGGGCGGTCCCGGGCGTTCCGAGGCGGTCCCGGGCGGGTCCGGGCGGTCCCGGGCGGTCCCGAGCGGTCCCGGGCATTCCAGGGCGGTCCCGGGCGGTCCAAGGCGGTCCCGGGCGGTCCGGGCGGTCCCGAGCGGTCCTGGGCGGACCCGGGCGGTCCGAGGCGGTCCCGGGCGGTCCGGGGCGGTCCCGAGCGGTCCTGGGCGGACCCGGGCGGTCCGGGGCGGTCCCGGGCGGTCCCGGGCGATCCCGGGCGGTCCCGGGCGGTCCCGGGCGGTCCTGGGCGGTCCGGGGCGGTCCCGGGTGGTCCGGGTGTGGTCCTGGGCGGTCCGGGTGCGGTCCTGGCGATCCAGGCGGTTCCCGGGCGGTCCCAGGCGGTCCCGGGCGGTCTCGGGCAGTCCCGGGCGGTCCAAGGCGGTTCTGGGCGGACCTGGGCGGTCCCGTGCGTTCCAGGGCGGTCCTTGGCGGTCTCGGGCGGTCCAGGGTGGTCCCGGGCAGTCCTGGGCGGTCCCGGGCGGTCCGAGGTGGTCCTGGGCGGTCCGGGGCGGTCCCGGGCGGTCCCGGGCGGTCCCGGGCGTTCTAGGGCGGTCACGGGCGGTCCGGGGCGGTCGCGGGTGGTTCAGGGCGGTCCCGGGCGGTCCTGGGCGGTCCCGGGCGGTCCGAGGCGGTCCCGGGCGGTCTGGGGCGGTCCCGGGCGGTCCCGGGCGGTCCTGGGCGGTCCCGTGCGGTCCCGGGCGGTCCCGGGCGGTCTGGGGCGGTCCCGGGTGGTCCCAGGCGGTCCCGCGCGGTCCCAGGCGGTCCCGGGCGGTCCCGGACGGTCCCGGGCGTTCCAGGGCGGTCCCGGGCGGTCCAGGGCGGTCCCGGGCGGTCCCGGGCGGTCCCGGGTGGTCCCAGGCGGTCCCGGGCGGTCCAGGGCGGTCCCAGGCTGTCCCGGGCGGTCCCGGGCGTTCCAGGGCGGTCCCGGGAGGTCCAGGGCGGTCCCGGGCGGTCCCGGGCGGTCCCGGGCGTTCCAGAGCGGTCCTGGGCGGTCCCGGGCGGTCGCGGGCGGTCCCGGGCGGTCCCGGGCGTTCCATGGCGGTCCCGGGCGGTCCTGGGCGGTCCCGGGCGGTCCTGGGCGGTCCCGGGCGGTCCAAGGCGGTCCCGGGCGGTCAGGGGCGGTCCCGGGTGGTCCCGGGCGGTCCCGGGCGTTCTAGGGCGGTCCCGGGCGGTCCGGGGCGGTCCCGGGCGGTCCGGGGCGGTCCCGGGCGGTCCTGGGCAGTCCCGGGCGGTCTGAGGCGGTCCCAGGCGGTCCGGGGCGGTCCCGGGCGGTCCTGGGCGGTCCCGGGCGGTCCCGTGCGGTCCCGGGCGGTCCCGGGCAGTCCCGGGCGGTCCGGGGTGGTCCCGGGCGGTCCCGGGTGGTCCCGGGCGGTCCCGGGCGGTCTCGGGCGGTCGCGGGCGGTCCCGGGCAGTCCCGGGTGTTCCAGGGCGGTCCCAGGCTGTCCAGGGCGGTCCAGAGCGGTCCCGGGCGGTCCCGGGCGGTCCCGGGCGGTCCCGGGCGTTCCAGGGCGGTCCTGGGCGGTCCCGGAGGTCCGAGGCGGTCCCGGGCGGTCCCGGGCAGTCCCGAGCGGTCCCGGGCATTCCAGGGCGGTCCCGGTCGGTCCGGGGCGGTCCCGGGCGGTCCGAGGCGGTCCCGGGCGGTCCTGGGCGGTCCCGGGCGTCCGAGGCGGTCCCGGGCGGTCCGGGGCGGTCCCGGGCGGTCCCGGGCGGTCCCGGGCGGTCCCGTGCGGTCCCGGGCGGTCCCGGGCGGTCCCGGGCGGTCCGGGGCGGTCCCGGGCGGTCCCGGGTGGTCCCGGGCGGTCCCGGGGCGGTCCCGGGCGGTCCCGGGCGGTCCCGGGCAGTCCCGGGCGTTCCAGGGCGGTCCCGGGCGGTGCAGGGCAGTCCAGAGCGGTCCCGGGTGGTCCCGGGCGGTCCCGGGCGTTCCAGGGGCGGTCCTGGGCGGTCCCGGCGGTCCGAGGCGGTCCCGGGCGGTCCGGGCGGTCCCGGGCGGTCCCGAGCGGTCCCGGGCATTACAGGGCGGTCCCGGGCGGTCCTGGGCGGTCCCGGGCGGTCCGAGGCGGTCCCGGGCGGTCCTGGGCGGTCCCGGGCGGTCCGAGGCGGTCCCGGGCGGTCCCAGGCGGTCCCGGGCGGTCCCGGGCGGTCCCGGGCGGTCCCGGGCGGTCGGGGCGGTCCCGGGCTGTCCGGGTGTGGTCCCGGGCGGTCCCGTGCGGTCCCGGGCGGTCCCGGGCGGTCCCGGGCGGTCGGGGCGGTCCCGGGCTGTCCGGGTGTGGTCCCGGGCGGTCCCGTGCGGTCCGGGCGGTCCCGGGCGGTCCCGGGCAGTCCGGGGCGGTCCCGGGCGGTCCCGGGTGGTCCCGGGCGGTCCCGGGCGTTCTAGGGCGGTCCCGGGCGGTCCGGGGCGGTCCCGGGCGGTCCGGGGCGGTCCCGGGCGGTCCTGGGCAGTCCCGGGCGGTCTGAGGCGGTCCCAGGCGGTCCGGGGCGGTCCCGGGCGGTCCTGGGCGGTCCCGGGCGGTCCCGTGCGGTCCCGGGCGGTCCCGGGCAGTCCCGGGCGGTCCGGGGTGGTCCCGGGCGGTCCCGGGTGGTCCCGGGCGGTCCCGGGCGGTCTCGGGCGGTCGCGGGCGGTCCCGGGCAGTCCCGGGTGTTCCAGGGCGGTCCCAGGCTGTCCAGGGCGGTCCAGAGCGGTCCCGGGCGGTCCCGGGCGGTCCCGGGCGGTCCCGGGCGTTCCAGGGCGGTCCTGGGCGGTCCCGGAGGTCCGAGGCGGTCCCGGGCGGTCCCGGGCAGTCCCGAGCGGTCCCGGGCATTCCAGGGCGGTCCCGGTCGGTCCGGGGCGGTCCCGGGCGGTCCGAGGCGGTCCCGGGCGGTCCTGGGCGGTCCCGGGCGGTCCGAGGCGGTCCCGGGCGGTCCGGGGCGGTCCCGGGCGGTCCCGGGCGGTCCCGGGCGGTCCCGTGCGGTCCCGGGCGGTCCCGGGCGGTCCCGGGCGGTCCGGGGCGGTCCCGGGCGGTCCCGGGTGGTCCCGGGCGGTCCCGGGGCGGTCCCGGGCGGTCCCGGGCGGTCCCCGGGCAGTCCCGGGCGTTCCAGGGCGGTCCCGGGGCGGTGCAGGGCAGTCAGAGCGGTCCCGGGTGGTCCCGGGCGGTCCCGGGCGTTCCAGGGCCGGTCCTGGGCGGTCCCGGCGGTCCGAGGCGGTCCCGGGCGGTCCGGGCGGTCCCGGGCGGTCCCGAGCGGTCCCGGGCATTACAGGGCGGTCCCGGGCGGTCCTGGGCGGTCCCGGGCGGTCCGAGGCGGTCCCGGGCGGTCCGGGCGGTCCCGGGCGGTCCGAGGCGGTCCCGGGCGGTCCCAGGCGGTCCCGGGCGGTCCCGGGCGGTCCCGGGCGGTCCCGGGCGGTCGGGGCGGTCCCGGGCTGTCCGGGTGTGGTCCCGGGCGGTCCCGTGCGGTCCCGGGCGGTCCCGGGCGGTCCCGGGCAGTCCGGGGCGGTCCCGGGCGGTCCCGGGTGGTCCCGGGCAGTCCCGGGCGTTCCCGGGCGGTCCCGGGCGGTCCCGGGCGGTCCCGGGCGTTTCAGGGCGGTCCCGGGCGGTCCAGGCGGTCCCGGGCGGTCCCGGGCGGTCCCGGGCATTCCAGGGCGGTCCTGGGCGGTCCCGGGCGTTCCGAGGCGGTCCCGGGCGGTCCGGGCGGTCCCGGGCGGTCCCGAGCGGTCCCGGGCATTCCAGGGCGGTCCCGGGCGGTCCAAGGCGGTCCCGGGCGGTCCGGGGCGGTCCCGGGCGGTCCTGGGCGGACCCGGGCGGTCCGAGGCGGTCCCGGGCGGTCCGGGGCGGTCCCGGGCGGTCCCGGGCGGTCCGGGGCGGTCCCGGGCGGTCCCGGGCGATCCCGGGCGGTCCCGGGGTCCCGGGCGGTCCTGGGCGGTCCGGGGCGGTCCCGGGTGGTCCGGGTGTGGTCCTGGGCGGTCCGGGTGCGGTCCTGGGCGGTCCAGGGCGGTCCCGGGCGGTCCCAGGCGGTCCCGGGCGGTCTCGGGCAGTCCCGGGCGGTCCAAGGCGGTTCTGGGCGGTCCTGGGCGGTCCCGTGCGTTCCAGGGCGGTCCTTGGCGGTCTCGGGCGGTCCAGGGTGGTCCCGGGCAGTCCTGGGCGGTCCCGGGCGGTCCGAGGTGGTCCTGGGCGGTCCGGGGCGGTCCCGGGCGGTCCCGGGCGGTCCCGGGCGTTCTAGGGCGGTCACGGGCGGTCCGGGGCGGTCGCGGGTGGTTCGGGGCGGTCCCGGGCGGTCCTGGGCGGTCCCGGGCGGTCCGAGGCGGTCCCGGGCGGTCTGGGGCGGTCCCGGGCGGTCCCGGGCGGTCCTGGGCGGTCCCGTGCGGTCCCGGGCGGTCCCGGGCGGTCTGGGGCGGTCCCGGGTGGTCCCAGGCGGTCCCGCGCGGTCCCAGGCGGTCCCGGGCGGTCCCGGACGGTCCGGGCGTTCCAGGGCGGTCCCGGGCGGTCCAGGGCGGTCCCGGGCGGTCCCGGGCGGTCCCGGGTGGTCCCAGGCGGTCCCGGGCAGTCCAGGGCGGTCCCAGGCTGTCCCGGGCGGTCCCGGGCGTTCCAGGGCGGTCCCGGGAGGTCCAGGGCGGTCCCGGGCGGTCCCGGGCGGTCCCGGGCGTTCCAGAGCGGTCCTGGGCGGTCCCGGGCGGTCCCGGGCGGTCCCGGGCGGTCCCGGGCGGTCGCGGGCGGTCCCGGGCGGTCCCGGGCGTTCCATGGTCCCGGGCGGTCCAGGGCGGTCCCGGCGGTCCTGGGCGGTCCCGGGCGGTCCAAGGCGGTCCCGGCGGTCCGGGGCGGTCCCGGGTGGTCCGGGCGTCCCGGGCGTTCTAGGGCGGTCCCCGGGCGGTCCGGGGCGGTCCCGGGCGGTCCGGGCGGTCCCGGTGGTCCTGGGCAGTCCCGGGCGGTCTGAGGCGGTCCCAGCCGTCCGGGGCGGTCCCGGGCGGTCCTGGGCGGTCCCGGGCGGTCCCGTGCGGTCCCGGGCGGTCCCGGGCAGTCCCGGGCGGTCCGGGGTGGTCCCGGGCGGTCCCGGGTGGTCCCGGGCGGTCCCGGGCGGTCTCGGGCGGTCGCGGGCGGTCCCGGGCAGTCCCGGGTGTTCCAGGGCGGTCCAGGCTGTCCAGGGCGGTCCAGAGCGGTCCCGGGCGGTCCCGGGCGGTCCCGGGCGGTCCCGGGCGTTCCAGGGCGGTCCTGGGCGGTCCCGGCGGTCCGAGGCGGTCCCGGGCGGTCCCGGCAGTCCCGAGCGGTCCCGGGCATTCCACGGGCGGTCCCGGTCGGTCCGGGGCGGTCCCGGGCGGTCCGAGGCGGTCCCGGGCGGTCCTGGGCGGTCCGGGCGGTCCGAGGCGGTCCCGGGCGGTCCGGGGCGGTCCCGGGCGGTCCCGGGCGGTCCCGGGCGGTCCCGTGCGGTCCCGGGCGGTCCCGGCGGGCGCGGTCCCGGGCGGTCCGGGCGGTCCCGGGCGGTCCCGGGTGGTCCCGGGGCGGTCCCGGGGCGGTCCCGGGCGGTCCCGGGCGGTCCCGGGCAGTCCCGGGCGTTCCAGGGCGGTCCCGGGCGGTGCAGCAGGTCCAGAGCGGTCCCGGGTGGTCCCGGGCGGTCCCGGGCGTTCCAGGGCGGTCCTGGGCGGTCCCGGCGGTCCGAGGCGGTCCCGGGCGGTCCGGGCGGTCCCGGGCGGTCCCGAGCGGTCCCGGGCATTACAGGGCGGTCCCGGGCGGTCCTGGGCGGTCCCGGGCGGTCCGAGGCGGTCCCGGCGGTCCTGGGCGGTCCCGGGCGGTCCGAGGCGGTCCCGGGCCGTCCCAGGCGGTCCCGGGCGGTCCCGGGAGGTCCCGGGCGGTCCCGGGCGGTCGGGGCGGTCCCGGGCTGTCCGGGTGTGGTCCTGGGCGGTCCGGGTGCGGTCCCGGGCGGTCCGGGGCGGTCCCGGGCGGTCCCGGGCGGTCCCGGGGCGGTCCCGGGTGGTCCCGGGCGGTCCCGGGCGGTCCCGGGCGGTCCCGGCGGTCCAGGGCGGTCCCGGGCGGTCCCAGGCGGTCCCCGACGGTCCCGGGCGGTCCGGGGCGATCCCGGGCGGTCCCGGGCGGTCCCGGGCGGTCCCGGGCCGTCCCGGGCGGTCCGGGGCGGTCCCGGGCGGTCCGGGGTGGTCCCGCGTGGTCCGGGGCGGTCCCGGGCGGTCCAGGGGCGTCCCGGGCGGTCCCGGGCGGTCCCGGGCGGTCCCGGGGAGTGCGGGGCGGTCCCGGGCGGTCCGGGGCGGTCCCGAGCGGTCCGGGGCGGTCCCGGGCGGTCCGGGGCGGTCCCGGGCGGTCCGGGGCAGTCCCGGGCGGTCCGGCGTGGTCCTGGGCGGTCCCGGGCGGTCCCGGGCGGTCCCGGGCGGTCCCGGGCAGTGCCGGGCAGTCCCGGGCAGTCCCGGGCGGTCCCGGGCGGTCCCGGGCGGTCCCGGGCGGTCCGGGGCGGTCCTGGGCGGTCCGGGGCGGTCCCGGGCGGTCCGGGGCGGTCCCGGGCGGTCCGGGGCGGTCCTGGGCGGTCCCGTGCGGTGCCGGGCGGTCCCGGGCGGTCCCGGGCGGTACGGTGCGGTCCCGGGCGGGTCCGGGCGGTCCCGGGCGGTCCCGGGGCGGTCTCGGGCGGTTCGGGCGGTCCCCGGGCGGTCCCGGGCGGGTCCCGGGCGGTCGGGGCGGTCCCGGGCTGTCCGGGTGTGGTCCTGGGCGGTCCGGGTGCGGTCCCGGGCGGTCCGGGGCGGTCCCGGGCGGTCCCGGGCGGTCCCGGGCGGTCCCGGGTGGTCACGGGCGGTCCCGGGCGGTCCCGGGCGGTCCCAGGCTGTCCCGGGTGGTCCCAGGCGGTCCCGGGCGGTCCCGGGCGGTCCCAGCTGTCCCGGGCGGTCCCGGGCGTTCCAGGGCGGTCCGGGAGGTCCAGGGCGGTCCCGGGCGGTCCCGGGCGGTCCCGGGCGTTCCAGAGCGGTCCTGGGCGGTCCCGGGCGGTCCCGGGCGGTCCCGGGCGGTTCCGGGCGGTCGCGGGCGGTCCCGGGCGGTCCCGGGCGTTCCATGGCGGTCCCGGGCGGTCCAGGGCGGTCCCGGGCGGTCCTGGGCGGTCCCGGGCGGTCCAAGGCGGTCCCGGGCGGTCCGGGGCGGTCCCGGGTGGTCCCGGGCGGTCCCGGGCGTTCTAGGGCGGTCCCGGGCGGTCCGGGGCGGTCCCGGGCGGTCCGGGGCGGTCCCGGCCGGTCCTGGGCAGTCCGGGCGGTCTGAGGCGGTCCCAGGCGGTCCGGGGCGGTCCCGGGCGGTCCAGGGCGGTCCCGGGCGGTCCCGTGCGGTCCCGGGCGGTCCCGGGCAGTCCCGGGCGGTCCGGGGTGGTCCCGGGCGGTCCCGGGTGGTCCCGGGCGGTCCCGGGCGGTCTCGGGCGGTCGCGGGCGGTCCCGGGCAGTACCCGGGTGTTCCAGGGGCGGTCCCAGGCGGTCCAGGGCGGTCCAGAGCGGTCCCGGGCGGTCCCGGGCGGTCCCGGGCGGTCCCGGGCGTTCCAGGGCGGTCCTGGGCGGTCCCGGCGGTCCGAGGCGGTCCCGGGCGGTCCCGGGCAGTCCCGAGCGGTCCCGGGCATTCCAGGGCGGTCCCGGTCGGTCCGGGGCGGTCCCGGGCGGTCCGAGGCGGTCCCGGGCGGTCCTGGGCGGTCCCGGGCGGTCCGAGGCGGTCCCGGGCGGTCCAGGGCGGTCCCGGGCGGTCCCGGGCGGTCCCGGGCGGTCCCGTGCGGTCCCGGGCGGTCCCGGGCGGTCCCGGGCGGTCCGGGGCGGTCCCGGGCGGTCCCGGGTGGTCCGGGCGGTCCCGGGGCGGTCCCGGGCGGTCCCGGGCGGTCCCGGGCAGTCCCGGGCGTTCCAGGGCGGTCCCGGGCGGTGCAGGGCAGTCCAGAGCGGTCCCGGGTGGTCCCGGGTGGTCCCGGGCGTTCCCAGGGCGGTCCTGGGCGGTCCCGGCGGTCCGAGGCGGTCCCGGGCGGTCCGGGCGGTCCCGGGCGGTCCCGAGCGGTCCCGGGCATTACAGGGCGGTCCCGGGCGGTCCTGGGCGGTCCCGGGCGGTCCGAGGCGGTCCCGGGCGGTCCTGGGCGGTCCCGGGCGGTCCGAGGCGGTCCCGGGCGGTCCCGGGCGGTCCCGGGCGGTCCCGGGCGGTCCCGGGCGGTCCCGGGCGGTCGGGGCGGTCCCGGGCTGTCCGGGTGTGGTCCTGGGCGGTCCGGGTGCGGTCCCGGGCGGTCCGGGGCGGTCCCGGGCGGTCACGGGCGGTCCCGGGCGGTCCCGGGTGGTCCCGGGCGGTCCCGGGCGGTCCCGGGCGGTCCCGGCGGTCCAGGGCGGTCCCGGGCGGTCCCAGGCAGTCCCGGACGGTCCCGGGCGGTCCGGGGCGATCCCGGGCGGTCCCGGGCGGTCCCGGGCGGTCCCGGGCCGTCCCGGGCGGTCCGGGGCGGTCCCGGGCGGTCCGGGGTGGTCCCGCGTGGTCCGGGGCGGTCCCGGGCGGTCCAGGGCGGTCCCGGGCGGTCCCGGGCGGTCCCGGGCGGTCCCGGGGAGTGCGGGGCGGTCCCGGGCGGTCCGGGGCGGTCCCGAGCGGTCCGGGGCGGTCCGGGCGGTCCGGGGCGGTCCCGGGCGGTCCGGGGCAGTCCCGGGCGGTCCGGCGTGGTCCTGGGCGGTCCCGGGCGGTCCCGGGCGGTCCCGGGCGGTCCCGGGCAGTGCCGGGCAGTCCCGGGCAGTCCCGGGCGGTCCCGGGCGGTCCCGGGCGGTCCCGGGCGGTCCGGGGCGGTCCTGGGCGGTCCGGGGCGGTCCCGGGCGGTCCGGGGCGGTCCCGGGCGGTCCGGGGCGGTCCTGGGCGGTCCCGTGCGGTGCCGGGCGGTCCCGGGCGGTCCCGGGCGGTACGGTGCGGTCCCGGGCGGGTCCGGGCGGTCCCGGGCGGTCCCGGGCGGTCTCGGGCGGTTCGGGCGGTCCCGGGCCGGTCCCGGGCGGTCCCGGGCGGTCGGGGCAGTCCCGGGCTGTCCGGGTGTGGTCCTGGGCGGTCCGGGTGCGGTCCCGGGCGGTCCGGGGCGGTCCCGGGCGGTCCCGGGCGGTCCCGGGCGGTCCCGGGCGGTCCCAGACGGTCCCGGCGGTCCCAGGGCGGTCCCGGGCGGTCCCAGGCGGTCCCGGACGGTCCCGGGCGGTCCGGGGCGGTCCCGGGCGGTCCCGGGCGGTCCCGGGCGGTCCCGGGCGGTCCCGGGCCGTCCCTGGCGGTCCGGGGCGGTCCCGGGCGGTCCCGGGGGCGGTCCCGGGTGGTCTGTGGCGGTCCCGGGCGGTCCAGGGCGGTCCCGGGCGGTCCCGGGCGGTCCTGGGCGGTCCCGGGCAGTCCGGGGCGGTCCCGGGCGGTCCGGGGCAGTCCCGGGCGGTCCGGGGCGGTCCCGGGCGGTCCGGGGCGGTCCCGGGCGGTCCGGGGCAGTCCCGGGCGGTCGGCGTGGTCCTGGGCGGTCCGGGGCGGTCCCGGGCAGTCCCGGGCGGTCCCGGGCGGTCCCGGGCAGTGCCGGGCAGTCCCGGGCAGTCCCGGGCGGTCCCGGGTGGTCCCGGGCGGTCCCGGGCGGTCCGGGGCGGTCCTCGGCGGTCCGGGGCGGTCCCGGGCGGTCCGGGGCGGTCCCAGGCGGTCCGGGTCGGTCCTGGGCGGTCCCGTGCGGTGCCGGGCGGTCCCGGGCGGTCCCGGGCGGTACGGTGCGGTCCAGGGCGGGTCCGGGCGGTCCCGGGCGGTCCCGGGCGGTCTCGGGCGGTTCGGGCGGTCCCGGCGGTCCCGGGCGGTCCCGGGCGGTCTCGGGCGGTCGCGGGCGGTCCCGGGCAGTCCGGGTGTTCCAGGGCGGTCCCAGGCGGTCCAGGGCGGTCCAGAGCGGTCCCGGGCGGTCCCGGGCGGTCCCGGGCGGTCCCGGGCGTTCCAGGGCGGTCCTGGGCGGTCCCGGCGGTCCGAGGCGGTCCCGGGCGGTCCCGGGCAGTCCCGAGCGGTCCCGGGCATTCCAGGGCGGTCCCGGTCGGTCCGGGGCGGTCCCGGGCGGTCCGAGGCGGTCCCGGGCGGTCCTGGGCGGTCCCGGGCGGTCCGAGGCGGTCCCGGCGGTCCGGGGCGGTCCCGGGCGGTCCGGGCGGTCCCGGGCGGTCCCGTGCGGTCCCGGGCGGTCCCGGGCGGTCCCGGGCGGTCCGGGGCGGTCCCGGGCGGTCCCGGGGTGGTCCCGGGCGGTCCCGGGGCGGTCCCGGGCGGTCCCGGCGGTCCCGGGCAGTCCCGGGCGTTCCAGGGCGGTCCCGGGCGGTGCAGGGCAGTCCAGAGGCGGTCCCGGGCGGTCCCGGGGTGGCTCCAGAGCGGTCCGGGTGGTCCCCGGGTGGTCCCGGGCGTTCCAGGGCGGTCCTGGGCGGTCCCGGCGGTCCGAGGCGGTCCCGGGCGGTCCGGGCGGTCCCGGGCGGTCCCGAGCGGTCCCGGGCATTACAGGGCGGTCCCGGGCGGTCCTGGGCGGTCCCGGGCGGTCCGAGGCGGTCCCGGGCGGTCCTGGGCGGTCCCGGGCGGTCCGAGGCGATCCCGGGCGGTCCCGGGCGGTCCCGGGCGGTCCCGGGCGGTCCCGGGCGGTCCGGGTGTGGTCCTGGGCGGTCCGGGTGCGGTCCCGGGCGGTCCGGGGCGGTCCCGGGCGGTCACGGGCGGTCCCGGGCGGTCCCGGGTGGTCCCCGGGCGGTCCCGGGCGGTCCCGGGCGGTCCCGGCGGTCCAGGGCGGTCCCGGGCGGTCCCAGGCGGTCCCGGACGGTCCCGGGCGGTCCGGGGCGATCCCGGGCGGTCCCGGGCGGTCCCGGGCGGTCCCGGACCGTCCCGGGCGGTCCGGGGCGGTCCCGGGCGGTCCGGGGTGGTCCCGCGTGGTCCGGGCGGTCCGGGCGGTCCAGGGCGGTCCCGGGCGGTCCCGGGCGGTCCCGGGCGGTCCCGGGGAGTGCGGGGCGGTCCCCGGGCGGTCCGGGGCGGTCCCGAGCGGTCCGGGGCGGTCCCGGGCGGTCCGGGGCGGTCCCGGGCGGTCCGGGGCAGTCCCGGGCGGTCCGGCGTGGTCCTGGGCGGTCCCGGGCGGTCCCGGGCGGTCCCGGCGGTCCGGGCAGTGCCGGGCAGTCCCGGGCAGTCCCGGGCGGTCCCGGGCGGTCCCGGGCGGTCCCGGGCGGGTCCCGGGGCGGTCCCGGGCGGTCCGGGCGGTCCCGGGCGGTCCCGGGCGGTCCCGGGCGGTCCCGTGCGGTCCCGGGCGGTCCCGGGCGGTCCCGGGCGGTCCGAGGCGGTCCCGGGCGGTCCGGGGCGGTCCCGGGCGGTCCCGGGCGGTCCCGGGCGGTCCCGTGCGGTCCCGGGCGGTCCCGGGCGGTCCCGGGCGGTCCGGGGCGGTCCCGGGCGGTCCCGGGTGGTCCCGGGCGGTCCCGGGGCGGTCCCGGGCGGTCCCGGGCGGTCCCGGGCAGTCCCGGGCGTTCCAGGGCGGTCCCGGGCGGTGCAGGGCAGTCCAGAGCGGTCCCGGGTGGTCCCGGGTGGTCCCGGGCGTTCCAGGGCGGTCCTGGGCGGTCCCGGCGGTCCGAGGCGGTCCCGGGCGGTCCGGGCGGTCCCGGGCGGTCCCGAGCGGTCCCGGGCATTACAGGGCGGTCCCGGGCGGTCCTGGGCGGTCCCGGGCGGTCCGAGGCGGTCCCGGGCGGTCCTGGGCGGTCCCGGGCGGTCCGAGGCGGTCCCGGGCGGTCCCGGGCGGTCCCGGGCGGTCCCGGGCGGTCCCGGGCGGTCCGGGTGTGGTCCTGGGCGGTCCGGGTGCGGTCCCGGGCGGTCCGGGGCGGTCCCGGGCGGTCACGGGCGGTCCCGGGCGGTCCCGGGTGGTCCCGGGCGGTCCCGGGCGGTCCCGGGCGGTCCCGGCGGTCCAGGGCGGTCCCGGGCGGTCCCAGGCGGTCCCGGACGGTCCCGGGCGGTCCGGGGCGATCCCGGGCGGTCCCGGGCGGTCCCGGGCGGTCCCGGACCGTCCCGGGCGGTCCGGGGCGGTCCCGGGCGGTCCGGGGTGGTCCCGCGTGGTCCGGGGCGGTCCCGGGCGGTCCAGGGCGGTCCCGGGCGGTCCCGGGCGGTCCCGGCGGTCCGGGGAGTGCGGGCGGTCCCGGGCGGTCCGGGGCGGTCCCGAGCGGTCCGGGGCGGTCCCGGGCGGTCCGGGGCGGTCCCGGGCGGTCCGGGGCAGTCCCGGGCGGTCCGGCGTGGTCCTGGGCGGTCCCGGGCGGTCCGGGCGGTCCCGGGCGGTCCCGGCAGTGCCGGGCAGTCCCGGGCAGTCCCGGGCGGTCCCGGGCGGTCCCGGGCGGTCCCGGGCGGTCCGGGGCGGTCCTGGGCGGTCCGGGGCGGTCCCGGGCGGTCCGGGGCGGTCCCGGGCGGTCCGGGGCGGTCCTGGGCGGTCCCGTGCGGTGCCGGGCGGTCCCGGGCGGTCCCGGGCGGTACGGTGCGGTCCCGGGCGGGTCCGGGCGGTCCCGGGCGGTCCCGGGCGGTCTCGGGCGGTTTGGGCGGTCCAGGGCGGTCCCGGGCGGTCCAGGGCGGTCGGGGCGGTCCCGGGCTGTCCGGGTGTGGTCCTGGGCGGTCCGGGTGCGGTCCCGGGCGGTCCGGGGCGGTCGGTCCCGGGCGGTCCCGGGCGGTCCCGGGCCGGTCCCGGACGGTCCCGGCGGTCCAGGGCGGTCCCGGGCGGTCCCAGGCGGTCCCGGACGGTCCCGGGCGGTCCGGGGCGGTCCCGGGCGGTCCCGGGCGGTCCCGGGCGGTCCCGGGCGGTCCCGGGCCGTCCCTGGCGGTCCGGGGCGGTCCCGGGCGGTCCGGGGCGGTCCCGGGTGGTCTGTGGCGGTCCCGGGCGGTCCAGGGCGGTCCCGGGCGGACCCGGGCGGTCCGGGCGGTCCCGGGCAGTCCGGGGCGGTCCCGGGCGGTCCGAGGCAGTCCCGGGCGGTCCGGGGCGGTCCCGGGCGGTCCGGGGCGGTCCCGGGCGGTCCCGGGCGGTCCCGGGCGGTCCCGTGCGGTCCCGGGCGGTCCCGGGCGGTCCCGGGCGGTCCGGGGCGGTCCCGGGCGGTCCCGGGTGGTCCCGGGCGGTCCCGGGGCGGTCCCGGGCGGTCCCGGGCGGTCCCGGGCAGTCCCGGGCGTTCCAGGGCGGTCCCGGGCGGTGCAGGGCAGTCCAGAGCGGTCCCGGGTGGTCCCGGGTGGTCCCGGGCGTTCCAGGGCGGTCCTGGGCGGTCCCGGCGGTCCGAGGCGGTCCCGGGCGGTCCGGGCGGTCCCGGGCGTCCCGAGCGGTCCCGGGCATTACAGGGCGGTCCCGGGCGGTCCTGGGCGGTCCCGGGCGGTCCGAGGCGGTCCCGGGCGGTCCTGGGCGGTCCCGGGCGGTCCGAGGCGGTCCCGGGCGGTCCCGGGCGGTCCCGGGCGGTCCCGGCGGTCCCGGCGGTCCCGGGCGGTCGGGGCGGTCCCGGGCTGTCCGGGTGTGGTCCTGGGCGGTCCGGGTGCGGTCCCGGGCGGTCCGGGGCGGTCCCGGGCGGTCACGGGCGGTCCCGGGCGGTCCCGGGTGGTCCCGGGCGGTCCCGGGCGGTCCCGGGCGGTCCCGGCGGTCCAGGGCGGTCCCGGGCGGTCCCAGGCGGTCCCGGACGGTCCCCGGGCGGTCCGGGGCGATCCCGGGCGGTCCCGGGCGGTCCCGGGCGGTCCCGGGCCGTCCCGGGCGGTCCGGGGCGGTCCCGGGCGGTCCGGGGTGGTCCCGCGTGGTCCGGGGCGGTCCCGGGCGGTCCAGGGCGGTCCCGGGCGGTCCCGGGCGGTCCCGGGCGGTCCCGGGGAGTGCGGGGCGGTCCCAGGCGGTCCGGGGCGGTCCCGAGCGGTCCGGGGCGGTCCCGGGCGGTCCGGGGCGGTCCCGGGCGGTCCGGGGCAGTCCCGGGCGGTCCGGCGTGGTCCTGGGCGGTCCCGGGCGGTCCCGGGCGGTCCCGGGCGGTCCCGGGCAGTGCCGGGCAGTCCCGGGCAGTCCCGGGCGGTCCCGGGCGGTCCCGGGCGGTCCCGGGCGGTCCGGGGCGGTCCTGGGCGGTCCGGGGCGGTCCCGGGCGGTCCGGGGCGGTCCCGGGCGGTCCGGGGCGGTCCTGGGCGGTCCCGTGCGGTGCCGGGCGGTCCCGGGCGGTCCCGGGCGGTACGGTGCGGTCCCGGGCGGGTCCGGGCGGTCCCGGGCGGTCCCGGGCGGTCTCGGGCGGTTTGGGCGGTCCAGGGCGGTCCCGGGCGGTCCAGGCGGTCGGGGCGGTCCCGGGCTGTCCGGGTGTGGTCCTGGGCGGTCCGGGTGCGGTCCCGGGCGGTCCGGGGCGGTCCCGGGCGGTCCCGGGCGGTCCCGGGCGGTCCCGGGCTGTCCCGGACGGTCCCGGCGGTCCAGGGCGGTCCCGGGCGGTCCCAGGCGGTCCCGGACGGTCCCGGGCGGTCCGGGGCGGTCCCGGGCGGTCCCGGGCGGTCCCGGGCGGTCCCGGGCGGTCCCGGGCCGTCCCTGGCGGTCCGGGGCGGTCCCGGGCGGTCCGGGGCGGTCCCGGGTGGTCTGTGGCGGTCCGGGCGGTCCAGGGCGGTCCCGGGCGGACCCGGGCGGTCCCGGGCGGTCCCGGGCAGTCCGGGGCGGTCCCGGGCGGTCCGGGGCAGTCCCGGGCGGTCCGGGGCGGTCCCGGGCGGTCCGGGGCGGTCCCGGGCGGTCCGGGGCAGTCCCGGGCGGTCCGGCGTGGTCCTGGGGCGGTCCGGGGCGGTCCCGGGCAGTCCCGGGCGGTCCCGGGCGGTCCCGGGCAGTGCCGGGCAGTCCCGGGCAGTCCCGGGCGGTCCCGGGTGGTCCCGGGCGGTCCCGGGCGGTCCGGGACGGTCCTCGGCGGTCCGGGGCGGTCCCGGGCGGTCCGGGGCGGTCCCAGGCGGTCCGGGTCGGTCCTGGGCGGTCCCGTGCGGTGCCGGGCGGTCCCGGGCGGTCCCGGGCGGTACGGTGCGGTCCAGGGCGGGTCCGGGCGGTCCCGGGGGCGGTCCCGGGCGGTCTCGGGCGGTTCGGGCGGTCCCGGGCGGTCCCGGGCGGTCCCGGGCGGTCCCGGGCGGTCCCGGGCGGTCGCGGGCGGTCCCAGGCGGTCCCGGGCGGTCCCGGGCGGTCCCAGGCTGTCCCGGGCGGTCCCGGGCGTTCCAGGGCGGTCCCGGGAGGTCCAGGGCGGTCCCGTGCGGTGCCGGGCGGTCCCGGGCGTTCCAGAGCGTCCTGGGCGGTCCCGGGCGGTCCCGGGCGGTCCCGGGCGGTCCCGGGCGGTCTCGGGCGGTTTGGGCGGTCCAGGGCGGTCCCGGGCGGTCCAGGGCGGTCGGGGCGGTCCCGGGCTGTCCGGGTGTGGTCCTGGGCGGTCCGGGTGCGGTCCCGGGCGGTCCGGGGCGGTCCCGGGGCGGTCCCGGGCGGTCCCGGGCGGTCCCGGGCGGTCCCGGACGGTCCCGGCGGTCCAGGGCGGTCCCGGGCGGTCCCAGGCGGTCCCGGACGGTCCCGGGCGGTCCGGGGCGGTCCCGGGCGGTCCCGGGCGGTCCCGGGCGGTCCCGGGCGGTCCCGGGCCGTCCCTGGCGGTCCGGGGCGGTCCCGGGCGGTCCGGGGCGGTCCCGGGTGGTCTGTGGCGGTCCCGGGCGGTCCAGGGCGGTCCCGGGCGGACCCGGGCGGTCCCGGGCGGTCCCGGGCAGTCCGGGGCGGTCCCGGGCGGTCCGAGGCAGTCCCGGGCGGTCCGGGGCGGTCCCGGGCGGTCCGGGGCGGTCCCGGGCGGTCCCGGGCGGTCCCGGGCGGTCCCGTGCGGTCCCGGCGGTCCCGGGCGGTCCCGGGCGGTCCGGGGGCGGTCCCGGGCGGTCCCGGGTGGTCCCGGGCGGTCCCGGGGCGGTCCCGGGCGGTCCCGGGCGGTCCCGGCAGTCCCGGGCGTTCCAGGGCGGTCCCGGGCGGTGCAGGGCAGTCCAGAGCGGTCCCGGGTGGTCCCGGGTGGTCCCGGGCGTTCCAGGGCGGTCCTGGGCGGTCCCGGCGGTCCGAGGCGGTCCCGGGCGGTCCGGGCGGTCCCGGGCGGTCCCGAGCGGTCCCGGGCATTACAGGGCGGTCCCGGGCGGTCCTGGGCGGTCCCGGGCGGTCGAGGCGGTCCCGGGCGGTCCTGGGCGGTCCCGGGCGGTCCGAGGCGGTCCCGGGCGGTCCCGGGCGGTCCCGGGCGGTCCCGGGCGGTCCGGGCGGTCCCGGGCGGTCGGGGCGGTCCCGGGCTGTCCGGGTGTGGTCCTGGGCGGTCCGGGTGCGGTCCCGGGCGGTCCGGGGCGGTCCCGGGCGGTCACGGGCGGTCCCGGGCGGTCCCGGGTGGTCCCGGGCGGTCCCGGGCGGTCCCGGGCGGTCCCGGCGGTCCAGGGCGGTCCCGGGCGGTCCCAGGCGGTCCCGGACGGTCCCGGGCGGTCTGGGGCGATCCCGGGCGGTCCCGGGCGGTCCCGGGCGGTCCCGGGCCGTCCCGGGCGGTCCGGGGCGGTCCCGGGCGGTCCGGGGTGGTCCCGCGTGGTCCGGGGCGGTCCCGGGCGGTCCAGGGCGGTCCCGGGCGGTCCCGGGCGGTCCCGGGCGGTCCCGGGGAGTGCGGGGCGGTCCCAGGCGGTCCGGGGCGGTCCCGAGCGGTCCGGGGCGGTCCCGGGCGGTCCGGGGCGGTCCCGGGCGGTCCGGGGCAGTCCCGGGCGGTCCGGCGTGGTCCTGGGCGGTCCCGGGCGGTCCGGGGCGGTCCCGGGCGGTCCCGGGCAGTGCCGGGCAGTCCCGGGCAGTCCCGGGCGGTCCCGGGCGGTCCCGGGCGGTACCGGGCGTCCGGGGCGGTCCTGGGCGGTCCGGGGCGGTCCCGGGCGGGTCCGGGGCGGTCCCGGGCGGTCCGGGGCGGTCCTGGGCGGTCGGCCCGTGCGGTGCCGGGCGGTCCCGGGCGGTCCCGGGCGGTACGGTGCGGTCCCGGGCGGGTCCGGGCGGTCCCGGGCGGTCCCGGGCGGTCTCGGGCGGTTTGGGCGGTCCGGGGCGGTCCCGGGCGGTCCAGGGCGGTCGGGGCGGTCCCGGGCTGTCCGGGTGTGGTCCTGGGCGGTCCGGGTGCGGTCCCGGGCGGTCCGGGGCGGTCCCGGGCGGTCCCGGGCGGTCCCGGGCGGTCCCGGGCTGTCCCGGACGGTCCCGGCGGTCCAGGGCGGTCCCGGGCGGTCCCAGGCGGTCCCGGACGGTCCCGGGCGGTCCGGGGCGGTCCCGGGCGGTCCCGGGCGGTCCCGGGCGGTCCCGGGCGGTCCCGGGCCGTCCCTGGCGGTCCGGGGCGGTCCGGGC
This sequence comes from Petromyzon marinus, assembly GCF_048934315.1. Classification (NCBI taxonomy): domain Eukaryota; kingdom Metazoa; phylum Chordata; class Hyperoartia; order Petromyzontiformes; family Petromyzontidae; genus Petromyzon; species Petromyzon marinus. The sequence continues at coordinate 54,839 of NW_027423421.1, read as the reverse complement.
GGTCCGGGGCGGTCCCGGGTGGTCTGTGGCGGTCCCGGGCGGTCCAGGGCGGTCCCGGGCGACCCGGGCGGTCCCGGGCGGTCCCGGGCAGTCCGGGGCGGTCCCGGGCGGTCCGGGGCAGTCCCGGGCGGTCCGGGGCGGTCCCGGGCGGTCCGGGGCGGTCCCGGGCGGTCCGGGGCAGTCCCGGGCGGTCCGGCGTGGTCCTGGGCGGTCCGGGGCGGTCCCGGGCAGTCCCGGGCGGTCCCGGGCGGTCCCGGGCAGTGCCGGGCAGTCCCGGGCAGTCCCGGGCGGTCCCGGGTGGTCCCGGGCGGTCCCGGGCGGTCCGGGACGGTCCTCGGCGGTCCGGGGCGGTCCCGGGCGGTCCGGGGCGGTCCCAGGCGGTCCGGGTCGGTCCTGGGCGGTCCCGTGCGGTGCCGGGCGGTCCCGGGCGGTCCCGGGCGGTACGGTGCGGTCCAGGGCGGGTCCGGGCGGTCCCGGGCGGTCCCGGGCGGTCTCGGGCGGTTCGGGCGGTCCCGGGCGGTCCCGGGCGGTCCCGGGCGGTCCCGGGCGGTCCCGGGCGGTCGCGGGCGGTCCCAGGCGGTCCCGGGCGGTCCCGGGCGGTCCCAGGCTGTCCCGGGCGGTCCCGGGCGTTCCAGGGCGGTCCCGGGAGGTCCAGGGCGGTCCCGGGCGGTCCCGGGCGGTCCCGGGCGTTCCAGAGCGGTCCTGGGCGGTCCCGGGCGGTCCCGGGCGGTCCCGGGCGGTCCCGGGCGGTCGCGGGCGGTCCCGGGCGGTCCCGGGCGTTCCATGGCGGTCCCGGGCGGTCCAGGGCGGTCCCGGGCGGTCCTGGGCGGTCCCGGGCGGTCCGAGGCGGTCCCGGGCGGTCCGGGGCGGTCCCGGGTGGTCCCGGGCGGTCCCGGGCGTTCTAGGGCGGTCCCGGGCGGTCCAGGGCGGTCCCGGGCGGTCCGGGGCGGTCCCGGGCGGTCCTGGGCGGTCCCTGGCGGTCCGAGGCGGTCCCAGGCGGTCCGGGGCGGTCCCGGGCGGGCCTGGGCGGTCCCGGGCGGTCCCGTGCGGTCCCGGGCGGTCCCGGGCGGTCCCGGGCGGTCTGGGGCGGTCCCAGGCGGTCCCAGGCGGTCCCGGGCGGTCCCGGGCGGTCCCGGGCGGTCCCGGGCGGTCCCGGGCGGTCCCGGGCGGTCCCGGGCATTCCAGGGCGGTCCCGGTCGGTCCAGGGCGGTCCCGGGCGGTCCCGGGCGGTCCCGGGCGGTCCAGGGCGGTCCTGGGCAGTCCTGGGCGGTCCCGGGCGGTGCGAGGTGGTCCCGGGCGGTCCGGGGAAAAACGGTCCTGGGCGGTCCCGGGCGGTCCCGGGCGTTCTAGGGCGGTCCCGGGCGGTCCGGGGCGGTCCCGGGTGGTCCGGGGCGGTCCCGGGCGGTCCTGGGTGGTCCCGCGCGGTCCGAGGCGGTCCCGGGCGGTCCGGGGCGGTCCCGGGCGGTCCCGGGCGGTCCCGGGCGGTCCCGTGCGGTCCCGGGCGGTCCCGGGCGGTCCCGGGCGGTCCGGGGCGGTCCCAGGCGGTCCCGGGCGGTCCCGGGCGTTCCCGGGCGGTCCTGGGCGGTCCCCGGCGTTCCAGGGCGGTCCCGGGCGGTCCAGGGCGGTCCCGTGCGGTCCCGGTTGGTCCCGGGCGTTCCAGGGCGGTCCTGGGCGGTCCCGGGCGGTCCCGGGCGGTCCCTGGCGGTCCCGGGCGGTCCCGGGCGTTCCATGGCGGTCCCGGGCGGTCCAGGGCGGTCCCGGGTGGTCCCGGGCGGTCTCGGGCGTTCTAGCGCGGTCCCGGGCGGTCCGGGGCGGTCCTGGGTGGTCCCGGGCGGTCTCGGGCGTTCTAGGGCGGTCCCGGGCAGTCCGGGGCGGTCCCGGGCGATCCGGGGCTGTCCCGGGTGGTCCTGGGCGGTCCCGGGCGGTCCGAGGCGGTCCCAGGCGGTCCGGGGCGGTCCCGGGCGGTCCCGGGCAGTCCCGGGCGGTCCCGTGCGGTCACGCGCGGTCCCGGGCGTTCCCGGGCGGTCCGGGGCGGTCCCGGCGGTCGCGGGTGGTCCCGGGCGGTCCCGGGCGGTCCCGGGCGGTCCCGGGCGGTCCCGGGCAGTCCCGGGCATTCCAGGGCGGTCCCGGGCGGTCCAGGTCGGTCCAGAGCGGTCCCAGGCGGTCCCGGGCGGTCCCGGACGTTCCAGGGCGGTCCTGGGCGGTCCCGGCGGTCCGAGGCGGTCCCGGGCGGTCCGGGCGGTCCCGGGCGGTCCCGAGCGGTCCCGGGCATTCCAGGGCGGTCCCGGGCGGTCCCGGGCGGTCCCGGGCGGTCCCGGGCGGTCCCGGGCATTCCAGGGCGGTCCCGGTCGGTCCAGGGCGGTCCCGGGGCGGTCCCGGGCGGTCCAGGGCGGTCCTGGGCAGTCCTGGGGCGGTCCCGGGCGGTGCGAGGTGGTCCCGGGCGGTCCGGGGCGGTCCTGGGCGGTCCCGGGCGGTCCCGGGCGTTCTAGGGCGGTCCCGGGCGGTCCGGGGCGGTCCTGGGTGGTCCGGGGCGGTCCCGGGCGGTCCTGGGTGGTCCCGCGCGGTCCGAGGCGGTCCCGGGCGGTCCGGGGCGGTCCCGGGCGGTCCCGGGCGGTCCCGGGCGGTCCCGTGTGGTCCCGGGCGGTCCCGGGCGGTCCCGGGCGGTCCGGGGCGGTCCCAGGCGGTCCCGGGCGGTCCCGGGCGTTCCCGGGCGGTCCCGGGCGGTCCCCGGCGTTCCAGGGCGGTCCCGGGCGGTCCAGGGCGGTCCCGGGCGGTCCCGGGTGGTCCCGGGCGTTCCAGGGCGGTCCTGGGCGGTCCCGGGTGGTCCCGGGCGGTCCCGGGCGGTCCCGGGCGGTCCCGGGCGTTCCATGGCGGTCCCGGGCGGTCCAGGGCGGTCCCGGGTGGTCCCGGGCGGTCTCGGGCGTTCTAGGGCGGTCCCGGGCGGTCCGGGGCGGTCCTGGGTGGTCCCGGGCGGTCTCGGGCGTTCAAGGGCGGTCCCGGGCGGTCCGGGGCGGTCCCGGGGCGGTCCCGGGCGATCCGGGCTGTCCCGGGTGGTCCTGGGCGGTCCCGGGCGGTCCGAGGCGGTCCCAGGCGGTCCGGGGCGGTCCCGGGCGGTCCCGGGCAGTCCCGGGCGGTCCCGTGCGGTCACGCGCGGTCCCGGGCGTTCCCGGGCGGTCCGGGGCGGTCCCCGGCGGTCGCGGGTGGTCCCGGGCGGTCCCGGGCGGTCCCGGGCAGTCCCGGGCGGTCCCGGGCAGTCCCGGGCGTTCCAGGGCGGTCCCGGGAGGTCCAGGTCGGTCCAGAGCGGTCCCAGGCGGTCCCGGGCGGTCCCGGGCGTTCCAGGGCGGTCCTGGGCGGTCCCGGCGGTCCGAGGCGGTCCCGGGCGGTCCGGGCGGTCCCGGGCGGTCCCGAGCGGTCCCGGGCATTCCAGGGCGGTCCCGGGCGGTCCGGGGCGGTCCCGGGCGGTCCGAGGCGGTCCCGGGCGGTCCTGGGCGGTCCCAGGCGGTCCGAGGCGGTCCCGCGCGGTCCGGGGCGGTCCCGGGCGGTCCCGGACGGTCCTGGACGGTCCCGTGCGGTCCCGGGCAGTCCCGGGCGGTCCCGGGCAGTCCGGGGCGGTCCCGGGCGGTCCGGGGCGGTCCCGGGCGGTCCGGGGCGGTCCCGGGGCGATCCGGGGCGGTCCCGGGCGGTCCGAGGCGGTACCGGGCGGTCCGGGGCGGTCCCAGGCGGTCCGAGGCGGTCCCGGGCGGTCCGGGGCGGTCCGGGGCAGTCCCGGGCGGTCCCGGGCGGTCCGGGGCGATCCCAGGCGGTCCCGGGCGTTCCCGGGCAGTCCGGGGCGATCCTGGGCGGTCCGGGGCCGTCCCGGGTGGTCCGGGGCGGTCCCGGGCGGTCCGGGCCGGTCCCGGGCGGTCCCGGGCGGTCCCGGGCAGTCCCGGGCGGTCCCGGCCGGTCCCGTGCGGTCCCGGGCGGTCCCGGGCGGTCCTGGGCGGTCCCGTGCGGTCCCAGGTGGTCCCGGGCGGTCCCGGGTGGTCAGGGGCGGTCCCGGGCGGTCCCGGGCGGTCCCGGGCGGTCCCGGGCAGTCCCGGGCGTTCCAGGGCGGTCCCGGGCGGTCCAGGGCGGTCCCGAGCGGTCCCGGGCGGTCCCGGGCGTTCCAGGGCGGTCCAGGGCAGTCCCGGGCGGTCCCGGGCGGTCCCGGGCGGTCCCGGGCGATCCCGGGCGGTCCCGGGCGTTCCAGGGCGGTCCCAGGCAGTCCAGCGCGGTCCCGGGCGGTCCTGGGCGGTCCCGGGCGGTCCGAGGCGGTCCCGGGCGGTCCGGGGCGGTCCCGGGCGGTCCCGGGTGGTCCCGCGCGGTCACGGGCGGTCCCGGGCGGTCCCGGGCGGTCCTGGGCGGTCCCGGGCGTTCCAGGGCGGTCCCGGGCGGTCCAGGGCGGTCCCAGGCGGTCCCGGGCGGTCCCGGGCGTTCCAGGGCGGTCCTGGGCGGTCCCGGGCGGTCCGAGGCGGTCCCGGGCGGTCCGGGCGGTCCCGGGCGGTCCCGAGCGGTCCCGGGCATTCCAGGGCGGTCCCGGGCGGTCAGGGGCAGTCCCGGGCGGTCCGGGACGGTCCTGGGCGGTCCCGGGCGGTCGGGTGTGGTCCTGGGCGGTCCGGGTGCGGTACCGGGCAGTCCGGGGCGGTCCCGGGCGGTCCCGGGCGGTCCCGGGCGGTCTCGGGCGGTCTCGGGCGGTCCAGGGCGGTTCTGGGCGGTCCTGGGCGGTCCCGGGCATTCCAGGGCGGTCCTGGGCGGTCCCGGGCGGTCCCGGGCGGTCCCGGGCGGTCCTGGGCGGTCCCGGGCGTTCCAGGGCGGTCCCGGGCGGTCCAGGGCGGTTCCGGACGGTCCTGGGCGGTCCCGGGCGGTCCGAGGCGGTTCCGGGCGGTCTGGGGCGGTCCCGGGCGGTCCCGGGCGGTCCCAGGCGTTCTAGGGCGGTCCCGGGCGGTCCGGGGCGGTCCCGGGTGGTCCGGGGCAGTCCCGGGCGGTCCTGGGCGGTCCCGGGCGGTCCAAGGCGGTCCCAGGCGGTCCGGGGCGGTCTCGGGCGGTCCCGGGCGGTCCCGTGCGGTCCCGGGCGGTCCCGGGCGGTACCGGGCGGTCTGGGGCGGGCCCGGGCGGTCCCAGGCGGTCCCGGGCGGTCCCGGGCGGTCCCGGGCGGTCCGGGGCAGTCCCTGGCGTTCCAGGGCGGTCCCGGGCGGTCCAGGGCGGTCCCGGGCGGTCCCGGGCAGTCCCGGGCGTTCCAGGGCGGTCCTGCACGGTCCCGGGCGGTCCTGGGTTAGTCCCGGGCGTTCCAGGGCGGTCCCGGGCGGTCCAGGGCGGTCCAGGGCGGTCCCGGGCGGTCCTGGGCGGTCCCGGGCGATCCGAGGCGGTCCCGGGCGGTCCGGGGCGGTCCTGGGCGGTACCGGGCGGTCCTGGGCGGTTCCGGGCGGTCCCGGGCGGTCCCGGGCGGTCCCGGGCGGTCCTGGGCGGTCCCGGGCGGTCCGGTGCGGTCCCGGGCGGTCCGGGGCGGTCCCGGGCGGTCCCGGGCGGTCCCGGGCGGTCACGGGCGGTCTCGAGCGTTGCAGGGCGGTCCCGGGCGGTCCAAGGCGGTCCCGGGCGGTCCTGGGCGGTCCCGGGCGGTCCGAGGCGGTCCCGGGCGGTCCGGGGCGGTCCCGGGCGGTCCCGGGCGGTCCCGGGCATTCTAGGGCGGTCCCCGGCGGTCCGGGGCGGTCCCGGGTGGTCCGCGGCGGTTCCGGGCGGTCCCAGGCGTTCCAGGGCGGTCCCAGGCGGTCCAGGGCGGTCCAGGGCGGTCCCGGGCGGTCCCGGGCGGTTCCGGGCGTTCCAGGGCGGTCCCGGGTGGTCCTTTGCGGTCCCGGGCGGTCCTGCGCGGTCCCGGGCGGTCCGAGGCGGTCCCGGGCGGTCCGGGGCGGTACCGGGCGGTCCCGGGCGGTCCCGGGCGATCTAGGGTGGTCCCGGGCGGTCCGGGCAGTCCCGGGCGGTCCGGGGCGGTCCAGGGCGGTCCGGGGCGGTACCGGGCGGTCCCGGGCGATCCCGGGCGATCTAGGGTGGTCCCGGGCGGTCCGGGGCAGACCCGGGCAGTCCCGGGCGGTCCCGGGCAGTCCGGGGCGGTCCCGGGCGGTCCGGGGCGGTCCCGGGCGGTCCGGGGCGGTCCCGGGGCGATCCGGGGCGGTCCCGGGCGGTCCGAGGCGGTACCGGGCGGTCCGGGGCGGTCCCAGGCGGTCCGAGGCGGTCCCGGGCGGTCCGGGGCGGTCCGGGGCAGTCCCGGGCGGTCCCCGGCGGTCCGGGGCGGTCCCAGGCGGTCCCGGGCGTTCCCGGGCAGTCCGGGGCGATCCTGGGCGGTCCGGGGCCGTCCCGGGTGGTCCGGGGCGGTCCCGGGCGGTCCGGGCCGGTCCCGGGCGGTCCCGGGCGGTCCCGGGCGGTCCCGGGCGGTCCCGGCCGGTCCGTGCGGTCCCGGGCGGTCCCGGGCGGTCCCGGGCGGTCCCGGGCGGTCCCAGGCGTTCTAGGGCGGTCCCGGGCGGTCCGGGGCGGTCCCGGGTGGTCCGGGGCGGTCCCGGGCGGTCCTGGGCGGTCCCGGGCGGTCCAAGGCGGTCCCAGGCGGTCCGGGGCGGTCTCGGGCGGTCCCGGGCGGTCCCGTGCGGTCCCGGGCGGTCCCGGGCGGTACCGGGCGGTCTGGGGCGGGCCCGGGCGGTCCCAGGCGGTCCCGGGCGGTCCCGGGCGGTCCCGGGCGGTCCGGGGCAGTCCCTGGCGTTCCAGGGCGGTCCCGGGCGGTCCAGGGCGGTCCCGGGCGGTCCCGGGCAGTCCCGGGCGTTCCAGGGCGGTCCTGCACGGTCCCGGGCGGTCCCGGGTTAGTCCCGGGCGTTCCAGGGCGGTCCCGGGCGGTCCAGGGCGGTCCACGGCGGTCCCGGGCGGTCCTGGGCGGTCCCGGGCGATCCGAGGCGGTCCCGGGCGGTCCGGGGCAGTCCTGGGCGGTACCGGGCGGTCCTGGGCGGTTCCGGGCGGTCCCGGGCGGTCCCGGGCGGTCCCGGGCGGTCCTGGGCGGTCCCGGGCGGTCCGGTGCGGTCCCGGGCGGTCCGGGGCGGTCCCGGGCGGTCCCGGGCGGTCCCGGGCGGTCCCGGGCGGTCTCGAGCGTTGCAGGGCGGTCCCGGGCGGTCCAAGGCGGTCCCGGGCGGTCCTGGGCGGTCCCGGGCGGTCCGAGGCGGTCCCGGGCGGTCCGGGGCGGTCCCGGGCGGTCCCGGGCGGTCCCGGGCATTCTAGGGCGGTCCCCGGCGGTCCGGGGCGGTCCCGGGTGGTCCGCGGCGGTTCCGGGCGGTCCTGGGCGGTCCCGGGCGGTCCGAGGCGGTCCCGGGCGGTCCGGGGCGGTCCCGGGCGGTCCCGGGCGGTCCCGTGCGGTCCCTGGCGGTCCCGGGCGGTCCCGGGCGGTCCCGGGCGGTCCAGGGCGGTCTGGGGCGGTCCCGGGCGGTCCCAGGCGGTCCTGGGCGGTCCTGGGCGGTCCCGCGCGGTCCCGGGCGGTCCCAGGCGTTCCAGGGCGGTCCCAGGCGGTCCAGGGCGGTCCAGGGCGGTCCCGGGCGGTCCCGGGCGGTTCCGGGCGTTCCAGGGCGGTCCCGGGTGGTCCTTTGCGGTCCCGGGCGGTCCTGGGCGGTCCCGGGCGGTCCGAGGCGGTCCCGGGCGGTCCGGGGCGGTACCGGGCGGTCCCGGGCGGTCCCGGGCGATCTAGGGTGGTCCCGGGCGGTCCGGGGCAGTCCCGGGCGGTCCGGGGCGGTCCAGGGCGGTCCGGGGCGGTACCGGGCGGTCCCGGGCGATCCCGGGCGATCTAGGGTGGTCCCGGGCGGTCCGGGGCAGTCCCGGGCAGTCCCGGGCGGTCCCGGGCAGTCCGGGGCGGTCCCGGGCGGTCCGGGGCGGTCCCGGGCGGTCCGGGGCGGTCCCGGGGCGATCCGGGGCGGTCCCGGGCGGTCCGAGGCGGTACCGGGCGGTCCGGGGCGGTCCCAGGCGGTCCGAGGCGGTCCCGGGCGGTCCGGGGCGGTCCGGGGCAGTCCCGGGCGGTCCCCGGCGGTCCGGGGCGGTCCCAGGCGGTCCCGGGCGTTCCCGGGCAGTCCGGGGCGATCCTGGGCGGTCCGGGGCCGTCCCGGGTGGTCCGGGGCGGTCCCGGGCGGTCCGGGCCGGTCCCGGGCGGTCCCGGGCGGTCCCGGGCGGTCCCGGGCGGTCCCGGCCGGTCCGTGCGGTCCCGGGCGGTCCCGGGCGGTCCCGGGCGGTCCCGTGCGGTCCCAGGTGGTCCCGGGCGGTCCCGGGCGGTCAGGGGCGGTCCCGGGCGGTCCCGGGCGGTCCCGGGCGGTCCCGGGCAGTCCCGGGCGTTCCAGGGCGGTCCCGGGCGGTCCAGGGCGGTCCCGAGCGGTCCCGGGCGGTCCCGGGCGTTCCAGGGCGGTCCAGGGCAGTCCCGGGCGGTCCTGGGCGGTCCCGGGCGGTCCCGGGCGATCCCGGGCGGTCCCGGGCGTTCCAGGGCGGTCCCAGGCAGTCCAGGGCGGTCCCGGGCGGTCCTGGGCAGTCCCGGGCGGTCCGAGGCGGTCCCGGGCGGTCCGGGGCAGTCCTGGGCGGTCCTGGGCGGTCTCGGGCGTTCTAGGGTGGTCCCGGGCAGTCCGGGGCGGTCCCGGGCGGTCCGAGGCGGTCCCGGGCGGTCCGGGGCGGTCCCAGGCGGTCCCGGGCGGTCCCGGGCGGTCCCGTGCGGTCCCGGGCGGTCCCGGGCGGTCCCGGGTGGTCCGGGGCGGTCCCGGGCGGTCCCGGGTGGTCCCGCGCGGTCACGGGCGGTCCCGGGCGGTCCCGGGCGGTCCTGGGCGGTCCCTGGCATTCCAGGGCGGTCCCGGGCGGTCCAGGGCGGTCCCAGGCGGTCCCGGGCGGTCCCGGGCGTTCCAGGGCGGTCCTGGGCGGTCCCGGGCGGTCCGAGGCGGTCCCGGGCGGTCCGGGCGGTCCCGGGCGGTCCCGAGCGGTCCCGGGCATTCCAGGGTGGTCCCGGGCGGTCAGGGGCAGTCCCGGGCGGTCCGGGGCGGTCCTGGGCGGTCCCGGGCGGTCGGGTGTGGTCCTGGGCGGTCCGGGAGCGGTACCGGGCGGTCCGGGGCGGTCCCGGGCGGTCCCGGGCGGTCCCGGGCGGTCTCGGGCGGTCCCGGGCGGTCCAGGGCGGTTCTGGGCGGTCCTGGGCAGTCCCGGGCGTTCCAGGGCGGTCCTGGGCGGTCCCGGGCGGTCCCGGGCGGTCCCGGGCGGTCCTGGGCGGTCCCGGGCGTTCCAGGGCGGTCCCGGGCGGTCCAGGTCGGTTCCGGACGGTCCTGGGCGGTCCCGGGCGGTCCGAGGCGGTTCCGGGCGGTCTGGGGCGGTCCCGGGCGGTCCCGGGCGGTCCCAGGCGTTCTAGGGCGGTCCCGGGCGGTCCGGGGCAGTCCCGGGTGGTCCGGGGCGGTCCCGGGCAGTCCTGGGCGGTCCCGGGCAGTCCAAGGCGGTCCCAGGCGGTCCGGGGCGGTCTCGGGCAGTCCCGGGCGGTCCCGTGCGGTCCCGGGCGGTCCCGGGCGGTACCGGGCGGTCTGGGGCGGGCCCGGGCGGTCCCAGGCGGTCCCGGGCGGTCACCGGGCGGTCCCGGGCGGTCCGGGGCAGTCCCGGGCGTTCCAGGGCGGTCCCGGGCGGTCCAGGGCGGTCCCGGGCGGTCCCGGGCAGTCCCGGGCGTTCCAGGGCGGTCCTGCACGGTCCCGGGCGGTCCCGGGTTAGTCCCGGGCGGTCCCGGGCGGTCCCGGGCGGTCCCGGGCGTTCCAGGGCGGTCCCGGGCGGTCCAGGGCGGTCCAGGGCGGTCCCGGGCGGTCCTGGGCGGTCCCGGGCGATCCGAGGCGGTCCCGGGCGGTCCAGGGCGGTCCTGGGCGGTACCGGGCGGTCCTGGGCGGTCCCGGGCGGTCCCGGGCGGTCCCGGGCGGTCCCGGGCGGTCCCGGGCGGTCCCGGGCGGTCCGGTGCGGTCCCGGGCGGTCCGGGGCGGTCCCGGGCGGTCCCGGGCGGTCCCGGGCGGTCCCGGGCGGTCTCGAGCGTTGCAGGGCGGTCCCGGGCGGTCCAAGGCGGTCCCGGGCGGTCCTGGGCGGTCCCGGGCGGTCCAAGGCGGTCCCGGGCGGTCCGGGGCGGTCCCGGGCGGTCCCGGGCGGTCCCGGGCATTCTAGGGCGGTCCCCGGCGGTCCGGGGCGGTCCCGGGTGGTCCGCGGCGGTTCCGGGCGGTCCTGGGCGGTCCCGGGCGGTCCGAGGCGGTCCCGGGCGGTCCGGGTCGGTCCTGGGCGGTCCCGGGCGGTCCCGTGCGGTCCCTGGCGGTCCCGGGCGGTCCCGGGCGGTCCCGGGCGGTCCAGGGCGGTCTGGGGCGGTCCCGGGCGGTCCCAGGCGGTCCTGGGCGGTCCTGGGCGGTCCCGCGCGGTCCCGGGCGGTCCCAGGCGTTCCAGGGCGGTCCTGGGCGGTCCAGGGCGGTCCAGGGCGGTCCCGGGCGGTCCCGGGCGGTTCCGGGCGTTCCAGGGCGGTCCCGGGGGGTCCTTTGCGGTCGTGGCGGTCCTGGGCGGTCCCGGGCGGTCCGAGGCGGTCCCGGGCGGTCCGGGGTGGTACCGGGCGGTCCCGGGCGGTCCCGGGCGATCTAGGGTGGTCCCGGGCGGTCCGGGGCAGTCCCGGGCGGTCCGGGGCGGTCCAGGGCGGTCCGAGGCGGTCCCGGGCGGTCCGGGGCGGTCCCGGGCGGTCCCGGGCGGTCCCGGGCGGTCCCGTGCGGTCCCGGGCGGTCCCGGGCGGTCCCGGGCAGTCCGGGGCGGTCCCGGGCGGTCCCGGGTGGTCCCGGGCAGTCCCGGGCGTTCCCGGGCGGTCCCGGGCGGTCCCGGGCGGTCCCGGGCGTTTCAGGGCGGTCCCGGGCGGTCCAGGGCGGTCCCGGGCGGTCCCGGGCGGTCCCGGGCATTCCAGGGCGGTCCTGGGCGGTCCCGGGCGTTCCGAGGCGGTCCCGGGTGGTCCGGGCGGTCCCGGGCGGTCCCGAGCGGTCCCGGGCATTCCAGGGCGGTCCCGGGCGGTCCCAAGGCGGTCCCGGGCGGTCCGGGGCGGTCCCGGGCGGTCCTGGGCGGACCCGGGCGGTCCGAGGCGGTCCCGGGCGGTCCGGGGCGGTCCCGGCGGTCCCGGGCGGTCTGGGCGGTCCCGGGCGGTCCCGGGCGATCCCGGGCGGTCCCGGGCGGTCCCGGGCGGTCCTGGGCGGTCCGGGGCGGTCCCGGGTGGTCCGGGTGTGGTCCTGGGCGGTCCGGGTGCGGTCCTGGCCGGTCCAGGGCGGTCCCGGGCGGTCCCAGGCGGTCCCGGGCGGTCTCGGGCAGTCCCGGGTGGTCCAGGGCGGTTCTGGGCGGTCCTGGGCGGTCCCGTCCGTTCCAGGGCGGTCCTTGGCGGTCCCGGGCGGTCCAGGGCGGTCCCGGGCAGTCCTGGGCGGTCCCGGGCGGTCCGAGGTGGTCTGGGCGGTCCGGGGCGGTCCCGGGCGGTCCCGGGCGGTCCCGGGCGTTCTAGGGCGGTCACGGGCGGTCCGGGGCGGTCGCGGGTGGTTCGGGGCGGTCCCGGGCGGTCCTGGGCGGTCCCGGGCGGTCCGAGGCGGTCCCGGGCGGTCTGCGGCGGTCCCGGGCGGTCCCGGGCGGTCCAGGGCGGTCCCGTGCGGTCCCGGGCGGTCCCGGGCGGTCTGGGGCGGTCCCGGGTGGTCCCAGGCGGTCCCGCGCGGTCCCAGGCGGTCCCGGGCGGTCCCGGACGGTCCCGGGCGTTCCAGGGCGGTCCCGGGCGGTCCAGGGCGGTCCCGGGCGGTCCCGGGCGGTCCCGTGCGGTCCCGGGTGGTCCCGGGCGGTCCCGGGCGGTCTGGGGCGGTCCCGGGTGGTCCCAGGCGGTCCCGGGCGGTCCCGGGCGGTCCCAGGCTGTCCCGGGCGGTCCCGGGCGTTCCAGGGCGGTCCCGGGAGGTCCAGGGCGGTCCCGGGGTCCCGGGCGTTCCAGAGCGGTCTGGGGCGGTCCCGGGGCGGTCCCGGGCGGTCCCGGGCGGTCCCGGGCGGTCGCGGGCGGTCCCGGCGGTCCCGGGCGGTCTGGGGCGGTCCCGGGTGGTCCGGGCGGTCCCGGGCGGTCTGGGGCGGTCCCGGGTGGTCCCAGGCGGTCCCGGGCGGTCCCGGGCGGTCCCAGGCTGTCCCGGGCGGTCCCGGGCGTTCCAGGGCGGTCCCGGGAGGTCCAGGGCGGTCCCGGGCGGTCCCGGGCGGTCCCGGGCGTTCCAGAGCGGTCCTGGGCGGTCCCGGGCGGTCCCGGGCGGTCCCGGGCGGTCCCGGGCGGTCGCGGGCAGTCCCGGGCGGTCCCGGGCGTTCCATGGCGGTCCCGGGCGGTCCAGGGCGGTCCCGGGCGGTCCTGGGCGGTCCCGGGCGGTCCAAGGCGGTCCCGGGCGGTCCGGGGCGGTCCCGGGTGGTCCCGGGCGGTCCCGGGCGTTCTAGGGCGGTCCCGGGCGGTCCGGGGCAGTCCCGGGTGGTCCGGGGCGGTCCCGGGCAGTCCTGGGCGGTCCCGGGCAGTCCAAGGCGGTCCCAGGCGGTCCGGGGCGGTCTCGGGCAGTCCCGGGCGGTCCCGTGCGGTCCCGGGCGGTCCCGGGCGGTACCGGGCGGTCTGGGGCGGGCCCGGGCGGTCCCAGGCGGTCCCGGGCGGTCACCGGGCGGTCCCGGGCGGTCCGGGGCAGTCCCGGGCGTTCCAGGGCGGTCCCGGGCGGTCCAGGGCGGTCCCGGGCGGTCCCGGGCAGTCCCGGGCGTTCCAGGGCGGTCCTGCACGGTCCCGGGCGGTCCCGGGTTAGTCCCGGGCGGTCCCGGCGGTCCCGGGCGGTCCCGGGCGTTCCAGGGCGGTCCCGGGCGGTCCAGGGCGGTCCAGGGCGGTCCCGGGCGGTCCTGGGCGGTCCCGGGCGATCCGAGGCGGTCCCGGGCGGTCCAGGGCGGTCCTGGGCGGTACCGGGCGGTCCTGGGCGGTCCCGGGCGGTCCCGGGCGGTCCCGGGCGGTCCCGGGCGGTCCCGGGCGGTCCCGGGCGGTCCGGTGCGGTCCCGGGCGGTCCGGGGCGGTCCCGGGCGGTCCCGGGCGGTCCCGGGCGGTCCCGGGCGGTCTCGAGCGTTGCAGGGCGGTCCCGGGCGGTCCAAGGCGGTCCCGGGCGGTCCTGGGCGGTCCCGGGCGGTCCAAGGCGGTCCCGGGCGGTCCGGGGCGGTCCCGGGCGGTCCCGGGCGGTCCCGGGCATTCTAGGGCGGTCCCCGGCGGTCCGGGGGCGGTCCCGGGTGGTCCGCGGCGGTTCCGGGCGGTCCTGGGCGGTCCCGGGCGGTCCGAGGCGGTCCCCGGGCGGTCCGGGTCGGTCCTGGGCGGTCCCGGGCGGTCCCGTGCGGTCCCTGGCGGTCCCGGGCGGTCCCGGGCGGTCCCGGGCGGTCCAGGGCGGTCTGGGGGCGGTCCCGGGCGGTCCCAGGCGGTCCTGGGCGGTCCTGGGCGGTCCCGCGCGGTCCCGGGCGGTCCCAGGCGTTCCAGGGCGGTCCCGGGCGGTCCAGGGCGGTCCAGGGCGGTCCCGGGCGGTCCCGGGCGGTTCCGGGCGTTCCAGGGCGGTCCCGGGGGGTCCTTTGCGGTCCCGGGCGGTCCTGGGCGGTCCCGGGCGGTCCGAGGCGGTCCCGGGCGGTCCGCGGTGGTACCGGGCGGTCCCGGGCGGTCCCGGGCGATCTAGGGTGGTCCCGGGCGGTCCGGGGCAGTCCCGGGCGGTCCCGGGGCGGTCCAGGGCGGTCCGAGGCGGTCCCGGGCGGTCCGGGGCGGTCCCGGGCGGTCCCGGGCGGTCCCGGGCGGTCCCGTGCGGTCCCGGGCGGTCCCGGGCGGTCCCGGGCAGTCCGGGCGGTCCCGGGCGGTCCCGGGTGGTCCCGGGCAGTCCCGGGCGTTCCCGGGCGGTCCCGGGCGGTCCCGGGCGGTCCCGGGGCGTTTCAGGGCGGTCCCGGGCGGTCCAGGGCGGTCCCGGGCGGTCCCGGGCGGTCCCGGGCATTCCAGGGCGGTCCTGGGCGGTCCCGGGCGTTCCGAGGCGGTCCCGGGTGGTCCGGGCGGTCCCCGGGCGGTCCCGAGCGGTCCCGGGCATTCCAGGGCGGTCCCGGGCGGTCCAAGGCGGTCCCGGGCGGTCCGGGGCGGTCCCGGGCGGTCCTGGGCGGACCCGGGCGGTCCGAGGCGGTCCCGGGCGGTCCGGGGCGGTCCCGGGCGGTCCCGGGCGGTCCGGGGCGGTCCCGGGCGGTCCCGGGCGATCCCGGGCGGTCCCGGGCGGTCCCGGGCGGTCCTGGGCGGTCCGGGGCGGTCCCGGGTGGTCCGGGTGTGGTCCTGGGCGGTCCGGGTGCGGTCCTGGGCCGTCCAGTCCGGGCGGTCCCGGGCGGTCCCAGGCGGTCCCGGGCGGTCTCGGGCAGTCCCGGGCGGTCCAGGGCGGTTCTGGGCGGTCCTGGGCGGTCCCGTGCGTTCCAGGGCGGTCCTTGGCGGTCCCGGGCGGTCCAGGGCGGTCCCGGGCAGTCCTGGGCGGTCCCGGGCGGTCCGAGGTGGTCCTGGGCGGTCCGGGGCGGTCCCGGGCGGTCCCGGGCGGTCCCGGGCGTTCTAGGGCGGTCACGGGCGGTCCGGGGCGGTCGCGGGTGGTTCGGGGCGGTCCCGGGCGGTCCTGGGCGGTCCCGGGCGGTCCGAGGCGGCGGTCCCGGGCGGTCTGCGGCGGTCCCGGGCGGTCCCGGGCGGTCCTGGGCGGTCCCGTGCGGTCCCGGGCGGTCCCGGGCGGTCTGGGGCGGTCCCGGGTGGTCCCAGGCGGTCCCGCGCGGTCCCAGGCGGTCCCGGGCGGTCCCGGACGGTCCCGGGCGTTCCAGGGCGGTCCCGGGCGGTCCAGGGCGGTCCCGGGCGGTCCCGGGCGGTCCCGTGCGGTCCCGGGTGGTCCCGGGCGGTCCCGGGCGGTCTGGGGCGGTCCCGGGTGGTCCCAGGCGGTCCCGGGCGGTCCCGGGCGGTCCCAGGCTGTCCCGGGCGGTCCCGGGCGTTCCAGGGCGGTCCCGGGAGGTCCAGGGCGGTCCCGGGCGGTCCCGGGCGGTCCCGGGCGTTCCAGAGCGGTCCTGGGCGGTCCCGGGCGGTCCCGGGCGGTCCCGGGCGGTCCCGGGCGGTCGCGGGCGGTCCCGGGCGGTCCCGGGCGTTCCATGGCGGTCCCGGGCGGTCCAGGGCGGTCCCGGGCGGTCCTGGGCGGTCCCGGGCGGTCCAAGGCGGGTCCCGGGCGGTCCGGGGCGGTCCCGGGTGGTCCCGGGCGGTCCCGGGCGTTCTAGGGCGGTCCCGGGCGGTCCGGGGCGGTCCCGGGCGGTCCTGGGCGGTCCCGGGCGGTCCCTGGGCGGTCCCGGGCGGTCCGAGGCGGTCCCAGGCGGTCCGGGGCGGTCCCGAGCGGTCCTGGGCGGTCCCGGGCGGTCCCGTGCGGTCCCGGGCGGTCCCGGGCAGTCCCGGGCGGTCCGGGGTGGTCCCGGGCGGTCCCGGGTGGTCCCGGGTGGTCCCGGGCGGTCTCGGGCGGTCGCGAGCGGTCCCGGGCAGTCCCGGGTGTTCCAGGGCGGTCCCAGGCGGTCCAGGGCGGTCCAGAGCGGTCCCGAGCGGTCCCGGGCGGTCCCGGGCGGTCCCGGGCGTTCCAGGGCGGTCCTGGGCGGTCCCGGCGGTCCGAGGCGGTCCCGGGCGGTCCCGGGCAGTCCCGAGCGGTCCCGGGCATTCCAGGGCGGTCCCGGGCGGTCCGAGGCGGTCCCGGGCGGTCCTGGGCGGTCCCGGGCGGTCCGAGGCGGTCCCGGGCGGTCCGGGGCGGTACCGGGCGGTCCGGGCGGTCCCGGGCGGTCCCGTGCGGTCCCGGGCGGTCCCGGGCGGTCCCGGGCGGTCCGGGGCGGTCCCGGGCGGTCCCGGGTGGTCCCGGGCGGTCCCGGGGCGGTCCCGGGCGGTCCCGGGCGGTCCCGGGCAGTCCCGGGCGTTCCAGGGCGGTCCCGGGCGGTGCAGGGCAGTCCAGAGTGGTCCCGGGTGGTCCCGGGCGGTCCCGGGCGTTCCAGGGCGGTCCCTGGGCGGTCCCGGCGGTCCGAGGCGGTCCCGGGCGGTCCCGGGCGGTCCCAGGCGGTCCCGGGCGGTCCCGGGCGGTCCCGGGCGGTCCCGGGCGGTCGGGGCGGTCCCGGGCTGTCCGGGTGTGGTCCTGGGCGGTCCGGGTGCGGTCCCGGGCGGTCCGGGGCGGTCCCGGGCGGTCCCGGGCGGTCCCGGGCGGTCCCGGGTGGTCCCGGGCGGTCCCGGGCGGTCCCGGGCGGTCCCGGCGGTCCAGGGCGGTCCCGGGCGGTCCCAGGCGGTCCGGGCGATCCCGGGCGGTCCCGGGCCGGGTCCCGGGCGGTCCCGGGCCGTCCCGGGCGGTCCGGGGCGGTCCCGGGCGGTCCGGGGTGGTCCCGGGTGGTCCGGGGCGGTCCCGGGCGGTCCAGGGCGGTCCCGGGCGGTCCCGGGCGGTCCCGGGCGGTCCCGGGGAGTGCGGGGGCGGTCCCGGGCGGTCCGGGGCGGTCCCGAGCGGTCCGGGGCGGTCCCGGGCGGTCCGGGGCGGTCCCGGGCGGTCCGGGGCAGTCCCGGGCGGTCCGGCGTGGTCCTGGGCGGTCCCGGGCGGTCCCGGGCAGTGCCGGGCAGTCCCGGGCAGTCCGGGCGGTCCCGGGCGGTCCCGGGCGGTCCCGGGCGGTCCCGGGCGGTCCGGGGCGGTCCTGGGCGGTCCGGGGCGGTCCCGGGCGGTCCGGGGCGGTCCCGGGCGGTCCGGGGCGGTCCTGGGCGGTCCCGTGCGGTGCCGGGCGGTCCCGGGCGGTCCCGGGCGGTACGGTGCGGTCCCGGGCGGGTCCGGGCGGTCCCGGGCGGTCCCGGGCGGTCTCGGGCGGATCGGGCGGTCCCGGGCGGTCCCGGGCGGTCCCGGGCGGTCGGGGCGGTCCCGGGCTGTCCGGGTGTGGTCCTGGGCGGTCCGGGTGCGGTCCCGGGCGGTCCGGGGCGGTCCCGGGCGGTCCCGGGCGGTCCCGGGCGGTCCCGGGTGGTCCCGGGCGGTCCCGGGCGGTCCCGGGCGGTCCTGGCGGTCCAGGGCGGTCCCGGGCGGTCCCAGGCGGTCCCGGACGGTCCCGGGCGGTCCGGGGCGGTCCCGGGCGGTCCCGGGCGGTCCCGGGCGGTCCCGGGCGGTCCCGGGCCGTCCCGGGTGGTCCGGGGCGGTCCCGGGCGGTCCGGGCGGTCCCGGGTGGTCTGTGGCGGTCCCGGGCGGTCCGGGGCAGTCCCGGGCGGTCCGGCGTGGTCCTGGGCGGTCCGGGGCGGTCCCGAGTGGTCCCGGGCGGTCCCGGGCGGTCCCGGGCAGTGCCGGGCAGTCCCGGGCAGTCCCGGGTGGTCCCGGGTGGTCCCGGGCGGTCCCGGGCGGTCCGGGGCGGTCCTGGGCGGTCCGGGGCGGTCCCGGGCGGTCCGGGGCGGTCCCGGGCGGTCCGGGCGGTCCTGGGCGGTCCCGTGCGGTGCCGGGCGGTCCCGGGCGGTCCCGGGCGGTACGGTGCGGTCCAGGGCGGGTCCGGGCGGTCCCGGGCGGTCCCGGGCGGTTCTCGGGCGGTTCGGGCGGTCCCGGGCGGTCCCGGGCGGTCCCGGGCGGTCCCGGGCGGTCCCGGGCGGTCCCGGGCGGTCGCGGGCGGTCCCAGGCGGTCCCGGGCGGTCCCGGGCGGTCCCGGGCGGTCCCGGGCGGTCCCGGGCGGTCCCGGGCGGTCGCGGGCGGTCCCGGGCGGTCCCGGGCGTTCCATGGCGGTCCCGGGCGGTCCAGGGCGGTCCCGGGCGGTCCTGTGCGGTCCCGGGCGGTCCGAGGCGGTCCCGGGCGGTCCGGGGCGGTCCCGGGTGGTCCCGGGCGGTCCCGGGCGTTCCGGGGCGGTCCCGGGTGGTCCCGGGCGGTCCCGGGCGTTCTAGGGCGGTCCCGGGCGGTCCGGGGCGGTCCCGGGCGGTCCGGGGCGGTCCCGGGCGGTCCTGGGCGGTCCCGGGCGGTCCGAGGCGGTCCCAGGCGGTCCGGGGCGGTCCCGGGCGGTCCTGGGCGGTCCCGGGCGGTCCCGTGCGGTCCCGGGCGGTCCCGGGCGGTCCCGGGCGGTCCGGGGTGGTCCCGGGCGGTCCCGGGTGGTCCCGGGCGGTCCCGGGCGGTCCCGGGCGGTCGCGGGCGGTCCCGGGCAGTCCCGGGTGTTCCAGGGCGGTCCCAGGCGGTCCAGGGCGGTCCAGAGCGGTCCCGGGCGGTCCCGGGCGGTCCCGGGCGGTCCCGGGCGTTCCAGGGCGGTCCTGGGCGGTCCCGGCGGTCCGAGGCAGTCCCGGGCGGTCCCGGGCGGTCCCGAGCGGTCCCGGGCATTCCAGGGCGGTCCCGGTCGGTCCGGGGCGGTCCCGGGCGGTCCGAGGCGGTCCCGGGCGGTCCTGGGCGGTCCCGGGCGGTCCGAGGCGGTCCCGGGCGGTCCGGGGCGGTCCCGGGCGGTCCCGGGCGGTCCCGGGCGGTCCCGTGCGGTCCCAGGCGGTCCCGGGCGGTCCCGGGCGGTCCGGGGCGGTCCCGGGCGGTCCCGGGTGGTCCCGGGCGGTCCCGGGGCGGTCCCGGGCGGTCCCGGGCGGTCCAGGGCAGTCCCGGGCGTTCCAGGGCGGTCCCGGGCGGTGCAGGGCAGTCCAGAGCGGTCCCGGGTGGTCCCGGGCGGTCCCGGGCGTTCCAGGGCGGTCCTGGGCGGTCCCGGCGGTCCAAGGCGGTCCCGGGCGGTCCGGGCGGTCCCGGGCGGTCCCGAGCGGTCCCGGGCATTACAGGGCGGTCCCGGGCGGTCCTGGGCGGTCCCGGGCGGTCCGAGGCGGTCCCGGGCGGTCCTGGGCGGTCCCGGGCGGTCCGAGGCGGTCCCGGGCGGTCCCAGGCGGTTCCGGGCGGTCCCGGGCGGTCCCGGGCGGTCCCAGGCGGTCGGGGCGGTCCCGGGCTGTCCGGGTGTGGTCCTGGGCGGTCCGGGTGCGGTCCCGGGCGGTCCGGGGCGGTCCCGGGCGGTCCCGGGCGGTCCCGGGCGGTCCCGGGCGGTCCCGGCGGTCCAGGGCGGTCCCGGGCGGTCCCAGGCGGTCCCGGACGGTCCCGGGCGGTCCGGGGCGATCCCGGGCGGTCCCGGGCGGTCCCGGGCGGTCCCGGGCCGTCCCGGGCGGTCCGGGGCGGTCCCAGGCGGTCCGGGGTGGTCCCGGGTGGTCCGGGGCGGTCCCGGGCGGTCCAGGGCGGTCCCGGGCGGTCCCGGGCGGTCCCGGGCGGTCCCGGGGAGTGCGGGGCGGTCCCGGGCGGTCCGGGGCGGTCCCGAGCGGTCCGGGGCGGTCCCGGGCGGTCCGGGGCGGTCCCGGGCAGTCCGGGGCAGTCCCGGGCGGTCCGGCGTGGTCCTGGGCGGTCCGGGGCGGTCCCGGGCGGTCCCGGGCGGTCCCGGGCGGTCCCGGGCAGTGCCGGGCAGTCCCGGGCAGTCCCGGGCGGTCCCGGGCGGTCCCGGGCGGTCCCGGGCGGTCCGGGGCGGTCCTGGGCGGTCCAGGGCGGTCCCGGGCGGTCCGGGGCGGTCCTGGGCGGTCCCGTGCGGTGCCGGGCGGTCCCGGGCGGTCCCGGGCGGTACGGTGCGGTCCCGGGCGGGTCCGGGCGGTCCCGGGCGGTCCCGGGCGGTCTCGGGCGGTTCGGGCGGTCCCGGGCGGTCCCGGGCGGTCCCGGGCGGTCCCGGGCGGTCTCGGGCGGTCCGGGGCGGTCCCGGGCGGTCCCGGGCGGTCCGGGGCGGTCCCGGGCGATCCCGGGCGGTCCCGGGCGTTCGAGGGCGGTCCCGGGCGGTCCGGGGCGGTCCCGGGCGGTCCCGGGCGGTCCCGGGCGGTCGGGGCGGTCCCGGGCTGTCCGGGTGTGGTCCTGGGCGGTCCGGGTGCGGTCCCGGGCGGTCCGGAGCGGTCCCGGGCGGTCCCGGGCGGTCCCGGGCGGTCCCGGGTGGTCCCGGGCGGTCCCGGGCGGTCCCGGGCGGTCCCGGCGGTCCAGGGCGGTCCCGGGCGGTCCCAGGCGGTCCCGGACGGTCCCGGGCGGTCCGGGGCGGTCCCGGGCGGTCCCGGGCGGTCCCGGGCGGTCCCGGGCGGTCCCGGGCCGTCCCGGGCGGTCCGGGGCGGTCCCGGGCGGTCCGGGGCGGTCCCGGGTGGTCTGTGGCAGTCCCGGGCGGTCCAGGGCGGTCCCGGGCGGTCCCGGGCGGTCCCGGGCGGTCCCGGGCAGTCCGGGGCGGTCCCGGGCGGTCCGGGGCAGTCCCGGGCGGTCCGGGGCGGTCCCGGGCGGTCCGGGGCGGTCCCGGGCGGTCCGGGGCAGTCCCGGGCGGTCCGGCGTGGACCTGGGCGGTCCGGGGCGGTCCCGGGCGGTCCCGGGCGGTCCCGGGCGGTCCCGGGCAGTGCCGGGCAGTCCCGGGCAGTCCCGGGCGGTCCCGGGTGGTCCCGGGCGGTCCCGGGCGGTCCGGGGCGGTCCTGGGCGGTCCGGGGCGGTCCCGGGCGGTCCGGGGCGGTCTCGGGCGGTCCGGGGCGGTCCTGGGCGGTCCCGTGCGGTGCCGGGCGGTCCCGGGCGGTCCCGGGCGGTACGGTGCGGTCCCGGGCGGGTCCGGGCGGTCCCGGGCGGTCCCGGGCGGTCTTGGGCGGTTCAGGCGGTCCCGGGCGGTCCCGGGCGGTCCCGGGCGGTCCCGGGCGGTCCCGGGCGGTCCGGGGCGATCCCGGGCGGTCCCGGGCGGTCCCGGGCGGTCCCGGGCCGTCCCGGGCGGTCCGGGGCGGTCCCGGGCGGTCCGGGGCGGTCCCGGGTGGTCTGTGGCAGTCCCGGGCGGTCCAGGGCGGTCCCGGGCGGTCCCGGGCGGTCCCGGGCGGTCCCGGGCAGTCCGGGGCGGTCCCGGGCGGTCCGGGGCAGTCCCGGGCGGTCCGGCGTGGTCCTGGGCGGTCCGGGGCGGTCCCGGGCGGTCCCGGGCGGTCCCGGGCGGTCCCGGGCAGTGCCGGGCAGTCCCGGGCAGTCCCGGGCGGTCCCGGGTGGTCCCGGGCGGTCCCGGGCGGTCCGGGGCGGTCCTGGGCGGTCCGGGGCGGTCCCGGGCGGTCCGGGGCGGTCCCGGGCGGTCCGGGGCGGTCCTGGGCGGTCCCGTGCGGTGCCGGGCGGTCCCGGGCGGTCCCGGGCGGTACGGTGCGGTCCCGGGCGGGTCCGGGCGGTCCCGGGCGGTCCCGGGCGGTCTTGGGCGGTTCAGGCGGTCCCGGGCGGTCCCGGGCGGTCCCGGGCGGTCCCGGGCGGTCCCGGGCGGTCCGGGGCGATCCCGGGCGGTCCCGGGCGGTCCCGGGCGGTCCCGGGCCGTCCCGGGCGGTCCGGGGCGGTCTCCGGGCGGTCCGGGGTGGTCCCGGGTGGTCCGGGGCGGTCCCGGGCGGTCCAGGGCGGTCCCGGGCGGTCCCGGGCGGTCCCGGGCGGTCCCGGGGAGTGCGGGGCGGTCCCGGGCGGTCCGGGGCGGTCCCGAGCGGTCCGGGGCGGTCCCGGGCGGTCCGGGGCGGTCCCGGGCGGTCCGGGGCAGTCGCGGGCGGTCCGGCGTGGTCCTGGGCGGTCCCGGGCGGTCCCGGGCGGTCCCGGGCGGTCCCGGGCAGTCCCGGGCGGTCCCGGGCGGTCCCGGGCGGTCCCGGGCGGTCCGGGGCGGTCCTGGGCGGTCTGGGGCGGTCCCGGGCGGTCCGGGGCGGTCCCGGGCGGTCCGGGGCGGTCCTGGGCGGTCCCGTGCGGTGCCGGGCGGTCCCGGGCGGTCCCGGGCGGTACGGTGCAGTCCCGGGCGGGTCCGGGCGGTCCCGGGCGGTCCCGGGCGGTCTCGGGCGGTTCGGGCGGTCCCGGGCGGTCCCGGGCGGTCCCGGGCGGTCGGGGCGGTCCCGGGCTGTCCAGGTGTGGTCCTGGGCGGTCCGGGTGCGGTCCCGGGCGGTCCGGGGCGGTCCCGGGCGGTCCCGGGCGGTCCCGGGCGGTCCCGGGTGGTCCCGGGCGGTCCCGGGCGGTCCCGGGCGGTCCCGGCGGTCCAGGGCGGTCCCGGGTGGTCCCGGGCGGTCCGGGGCGGTCCCGGGCGGTCCGGGGCGGTCCCGGGTGGTCTGTGGCGGTCCCGGGCGGTCCAGGGCGGTCCCGGGCGGTCCCGGGCGGTCCCGGGCGGTCCCGGGCAGTCCGGGGCGGTCCCGGGCGGTCCGGGGCAGTCCCGGGCGGTCCGGGGCGGTCCCGGGCGGTCCGGGGCGGTCCCGGGCGGTCCGGGGCAGTCCCGGGCGGTCCGGCGTGGTCCTGGGCGGTCCGGGGCGGTCCCGGGCGGTCCCGGGCGGTCCCGGGCGGTCCCGGGCAGTGCCGGGCAGTCCCGGGCAGTCCCGGGCGGTCCCGGGTGGTCCCGGGCGGTCCCGGGCGGTCCGGGGCGGTCCTGGGCGGTCCGGGGCGGTCCCGGGCGGTCCGGGGCGGTCCCGCGCGGTCCGGGGTGGTCCTGGGCGGTCCCGTGCGGTGCCGGGCGGTCCCGGGCGGTCCCGGGCGGTACGGTGCGGTCCAGGGCGGGTCCGGGCGGTCCCGGGCGGTCCCTGGCGGTCTCGGGCGGTTCGGGCGGTCCCGGGCGGTCCCGGGCGGTCCCGGGCGGTCCCGGGCGGTCCCGGGCGGTCCCGGGCGGTCGCGGGCGGTCCCAGGCGGTCCCGGGCGGTCCCGGGCGGTCCCAGGCTGTCCCGGGCGGTCCCGGGCGTTCCAGGGCGGTCCCGGGAGGTCCAGGGCAGTCCCGGGCGGTCCCGGGCGGTCCCGGGCGTTCCAGAGCGGTCCTGGGCGGTCCCGGGCGGTCCCGGGCGGTCCCGGGCGGTCCCGGGCGGTCGCGGGCGGTCCCGGGCGGTCCCGGGCGTTCCATGGCGGTCCCGGGCGGTCCAGGGCGGTCCCGGGCGGTCCTGGGCGGTCCCGGGCGGTCCGAGGCGGTCCCGGGCGGTCCGGGGCGGTCCCGGGTGGTCCCGGGCGGTCCCGGGCGTTCTAGGGCGGTCCCGGGCGGTCCGGGGCGGTCCCGGGCGGTCCGGGGCGGTCCTGGGCGGTCCTGGGCGGTCCCGGGCGGTCCGAGGCGGTCCCAGGCGGTCCGGGGCGGTCCCGGGCGGTCCTGGGCGGTCCCGGGCGGTCCCGTGCGGTCCCGGGCGGTCCCGGGCGGTCCCGGGCGGTCCGGGGTGGTCCCGGGCGGTCCCGGGTGGTCCCGGGCGGTCCCGGGCGGTCCCGGGCGGTCGCGGGCGGTCCCGGGCAGTCCCAGGTGTTCCAGGGCGGTCCCAGGCGGTCCAGGGCGGTCCAGAGCGGTCCCGGGCGGTCCCGGGCGGTCCCGGGCGGTCCCGGGCGTTCCAGGGCGGTCCTGGGCGGTCCCGGCGGTCCGAGGCGGTCCCGGGCGGTCCCGGGCGGTCCCGAGCGGTCCCGGGCATTCCAGGGCGGTCCCGGTCGGTCCGGGGCGGTCCCGGGCGGTCCGAGGCGGTCCCGGGCGGTCCTGGGCGGTCCCGGGCGGTCCGAGGCGGTCCCGGGCGGTCCGGGGCGGTCCCGGGCGGTCCCGGGCGGTCCCGGGCGGTCCCGTGCGGTCCCGGGCGGTCCCGGGCGGTCCCGGGCGGTCCGGGGCGGTCCCGGGCGGTCCCGGGTGGTCCCGGGCGGTCCCGGGGCGGTCCCGGGCGGTCCCGGGCGGTCCCGGGCAGTCCCGGGCGTTCCAGGGCGGTCCCGGGCGGTGCAGGGCAGTCCAGAGCGGTCCCGGGTGGTCCCGGGCGGTCCCGGGCGTTCCAGGGCGGTCCTGGGCGGTCCCGGCGGTCCAAGGCGGTCCCGGGCGGTCCGGGCGGTCCCGGGCGGTCCCGAGCGGTCCCGGGCATTACAGGGCGGTCCCGGGCGGTCCTGGGCGGTCCCGGGCGGTCCGAGGCGGTCCCGGGCGGTCCTGGGCGGTCCCGGGCGGTCCGAGGCGGTCCCGGGCGGTCCCAGGCGGTTCCGGGCGGTCCCGGGCGGTCCCGGGCGGTCCCAGGCGGTCGGGGCGGTCCCGGGCTGTCCGGGTGTGGTCCTGGGCGGTCCGGGTGCGGTCCCGGGCGGTCCGGGGCGGTCCCGGGCGGTCCCGGGCGGTCCGGGCGGTCCCGGGTGGTCCCAGGCGGTCCCGGGCGGTCCCGGGCGGTCCCGGCGGTCCAGGGCGGTCCCGGGCAGTCCCAGGCGGTCCCGGACGGTCCCGGGCGGTCCGGGCGATCCCGGGCGGTCCCGGGCGGTCCCGGGCGGTCCCGGGCCGTCCCGGGCGGGTCCGGGGCGGTCCCAGGCGGTCCGGGGTGGTCCCGGGTGGTCCGGGGCGGTCCCGGGCGGTCCAGGGCGGTCCCGGGCGGTCCCGGGCGGTCCCGGGCGGTCCCGGGGAGTGCGGGGGCGGTCCCGGGCGGTCCGGGGCGGTCCCGAGCGGTCCGGGGCGGTCCCGGGCGGTCCGGGGCGGTCCCGGGAATCCGGGGCAGTCCCGGGCGGTCCGGCGTGGTCCTGGGCGGTCCGGGGCGGTCCCGGGCGGTCCCGGGCGGTCCCGGGCGGTCCCGGGCAGTGCCGGGCAGTCCCGGGCAGTCCCGGGCGGTCCCGGGCGGTCCCGGGCGGTCCCGGGCGGTCCGGGGCGGTCCTGGGCGGTCCGGGGCGGTCCCGGGCGGTCCGGGGCGGTCCCGGGCGGTCCGGGCGGTCCCTGGGCGGTCCCGTGCGGTGCCGGGCGGTCCCGGGCGGTCCCGGGCGGTACGGTGCGGTCCCGGGCGGGTCCGGGCGGTCCCGGGCGGTCCCGGGCGGTCTCGGGCGGTTCGGGCGGTCCCGGGCGGTCCCGGGCGGTCCCGGGCGGTCCCGGGCGGTCTCGGGCGGTCCGGGGCGGTCCCGGGCGGTCCCGGGCGGTCCGGGGCGGTCCCGGGCGGTCCCGGGCGGTCCCGGGCGTTCGAGGGCGGTCCCGGGCGGTCCGGGGCGGTCCCGGGCGGTCCCGGGCGGTCCCGGGGCGGTCCGGGGCGGTCCCGGGCTGTCGGGTGTGGTCCTGGGCGGTCCGGGTGCGGTCCCGGGCGGTCCGGGGCGGTCCCGGGCGGTCCCGGGCGGTCCCGGGCGGTCCCGGGTGGTCCCGGGCGGTCCCGGGCGGTCCCGGGCGGTCCCGGCGGTCCAGGGCGGTCCCGGGCGGTCCCAGGCGGTCCCGGACGGTCCCGGGCGGTCCGGGGCGGTCCCGGGCGGTCCCGGGCAGTCCCGGGCGGTCCCGGGCGGTCCCGGGCCGTCCCGGGCGGTCCGGGGCGGTCCCGGGCGGTCCGGGGCAGTCCCGGGTGGTCTGTGGCAGTCCCGGGCGGTCCAGGGCGGTCCCGGGCGGTCCCGGGCGGTCCCGGGCGGTCCCGGGCAGTCCGGGGCGGTCCCGGGCGGTCCGGGGCAGTCCCGGGCGGTCCGGGGCGGTCCCGGGCGGTCCGGGGCGGTCCGGGCGTCCGGGGCAGTCCCGGGCGGTCCGGCGTGGTCCTGGGCGGTCCGGGGCGGTCCCGGGCGGTCCCGGGCGGTCCCGGGCGGTCCCGGGCAGTGCCGGGCAGTCCCGGGCAGTCCCGGGCGGTCCCGGGTGGTCCCGGGCGGTCCCGGGCGGTCCGGGGCGGTCCTGGGCGGTCCGGGGCGGTCCCGGGCGGTCCGGGGCGGTCCCGGGCGGTCCGGGGCGGTCCTGGGCGGTCCCCTGCGGTGCCGGGCGGTCCCGGGCGGTCCCGGGCGGTACGGTGCGGTCCCGGGCGGGTCCGGGCGGTCCCGGGCGGTCCGGGCGGTCTTGGGCGGTTCAGGCGGTCCCGGGCGGTCCCGGACGGTCCCGGGCAGTCCCGGGCGGTCCCGGGCGGTCCGGGGCGGTCCCGGGCGGTCCCGGGCGGTCCGGGGCAGTCCCGGGCGGTCCGGGCAGTCCCGGGCGTTCTAGGGCGGTCCCGGGCGGTCCGGGCGGTCCCGGGCGGTCCCGGGCGGTCCCGGGCGGTCGGGGCGGTCGCGGGCGGTCCCGGGCAGTCCCGGGTGTTCCAGGGCGGTCCCAGGCGGTCCAGGGCGGTCCAGAGCGGTCCCGGGCGGTCCCGGGCGGTCCCGGGCGGTCCCGGCGTTCCAGGGCGGTCCTGGGCGGTCCCGGCGGTCCGAGGCGGTCCCGGGCGGTCCCGGGCGGTCCCGAGCGGTCCCGGGCATTCCAGGGCGGTCCCGGTCGGTCCGGGGCGGTCCCGGGCGGTCCGAGGCGGTCCCGGGCTGTCCTGGGCGGTCCCGGGCGGTCCGAGGCGGTCCGGGCGGTCCGGGGCGGTCCCGGGCGGTCCGGGGCAGTCCCGGGCGGTCCCGGGTGGTCCCGGGCGGTCCCGGGGCGGTCCCGGGCGGTCCCGGGCGGTCCCGGGCAGTCCCGGGCGTTCCAGGGCGGTCCCGGGCGGTGCAGGGCAGTCCAGAGCGGTCCCGGGTGGTCCCGGGCGGTCCCGGGCGTTCCAGGGCGGTCCTGGGCGGTCCGGCGGTCCAAGGCGGTCCCGGGCGGTCCGGGCGGTCCCGGGCGGTCCCGAGCGGTCCCGGGCATTACAGGGCGGTCCCGGGCGGTCCTGGGCGGTCCCGGGTGGTCCGAGGCGGTCCCGGGCGGTCCTGGGCGGTCCCGGGCGGTCCGAGGCGGTCCCGGCGGTCCCAGGCGGTCCCGGGCGGTCCCGGGCGGTCCCGGGCGGTCCCGGGCGGTCGGGGCGGTCCCGGGCTGTCCGGGTGTGGTCCTGGGCGGTCCGGGTGCGGTCCCGGGCGGTCCGGGGCGGTCCCGGGCGGTCCCGGGCGGTCCCGGGCGGTCCCGGGTGGTCCGGGCGGTCCCGGGCGGTCCCGGGCGGTCCCGGCGGTCCAGGGCGGTCCCGGGCGGTCCCAGGCGGTCCTGGACGGTCCCGGGCGGTCCGGGGCGATCCCGGGCGGTCCCGGCGGTCCCGGGCGGTCCCGGGCCGTCCCGGGCGGTCCGGGGCGGTCCCAGGCGGTTCGGGGTGGTCCCGGGTGGTCGGGGCGGTCCCGGGCGGTCCAGGGCGGTCCCGGGCGGTCCCGGGCGGTCCCGGGCGGTCCCGGGGAGTGCAGGGGCGGTCCCGGGCGGTCCGGGCGGTCCCGAGCGGTCCGGGGCGGTCCCGGGCGGTCCGGGGCGGTCCCGGGCGGTCCGGGGCAGTCCCGGGCGGTCCGGCGTGGTCCTGGGCGGTCCGGGGCGGTCCTGGGCGGTCCGGGGCGGTCCCGGGCGGTCCGGGGCGGTCCCGGGCGGTCTGGGGCGGTCCTGGGCGGTCCCGTGCGGTGCCGGGCGGTCCCGGGCGGTCCCGGGCGGTACGGTGCGGTCCCGGGCGGGTCCGGGCGGTCCCGGGCGGTCCCGGGCGGTCTCGGGCGGTTCGGGCGGTCCCGGGCGGTCCCGGGCGGTCCAGGGCGGTCCCGGGCGGTCTCGGGCGGTCCGGGGCGGTCCCGGGCGGTCCCGGGCGGTCCGGGGCGGTCCCGGGCGGTCCCGGGCGGTCCCGGGCGTTCGAGGGCGGTCCCGGGCGGTCCGGGGCGGTCCCGGGCGCTCCCGGGCGGTCCCGGGCGGTCGGGGCGGTCCCGGGCTGTCCGGGTGTGGTCCTGGGCGGTCCGGGTGCGGTCCCGGCGGTCCGGGGCGGTCCCGGGCGGTCCCGGGCGGTCCCGGGCGGTCCCGGGTGGTCCCGGGCGGTCCCGGGCGGTCCCGGGCGGTCCCGGCGGTCCAGGGCGGTCCCGGGCGGTCCCAGGCGGTCCCGGACGGTCCCGGGCGGTCCGGGCCGGTCCCGGGCGGTCCCGGGCGGTCCCGGGCGGTCCCAGGCGGTCCCGGGCCGTCCCGGGCGGTCCGGGGCGGTCTCGGGCGGTCCGGGGCGGTCCCGGGTGGTCTGTGGCAGTCCCGGGCGGTTTAGGGCGGTCCCGGGCGGTCCGGGCGGTCCCGGGCGGTCCCGGGCAGTCCGGGGCGGTCCCGGGCGGTCCGGGGCAGTCCCGGGCGGTCCGGGGCGGTCCCGGGCGGTCCGGGGCGGTCCCGGGCGGTCCGGGGCAGTCCCGGGCGGTCCGGCGTGGTCCTGGACGGTCCGGGGCGGTCCCGGGCGGTCCCGGGCGGTCCCGGGCGGTCCCGGGCAGTGCCGGGCAGTCCCGAGCAGTCCCGGGCGGTCCCGGGTGGTCCCGGGCGGTCCCGAGCGGTCCGGGGTGGTCCTGGGCGGTCCGGGGCGGTCCCGGGCGGTCCGGGGCGGTCCCGGGCGGTCCGGGGCGGTCCTGGGCGGTCCCGTGCGGTGCCGGGCGGTCCCGGGCGGTCCCGGGCGGTACGGTGCGGTCCCGGGCGGGTCCGGGCGGTCCCGGGCGGTCCCGGGCGGTCTCGGGCGGTTCGGGCGGTCCCGGGCGGTCCCGGGCGGTCCCGGGCGGTCCCGGGCGGTCCCGGGCGGTCCGGGGCGGTCCCGGGCGGTCCCGGGCGGTCCGGGGCGGTCCCGGGCGGTCCCGGGCGGTCCCGGGCGTTCTAGGGCGGTCCCGGGCGGTCCGGGGCGGTCCCGGGCGGTCCCAGGCGGTCCCGGGCGGTCGGGGCGGTCCCGGGCTGTCCGGGTGTGGTCCTGGGCGGTCCGGGTGCGGTCCCGGGCAGTCCGGGGCGGTCCCGGGCGGGGTCGGGCGGTCCTGGGCCGTCCCCGGCGGTCCGGGGCGGTCCCGGGCGGTCCGGGGCGGTCCCGGGTGGTCCGGGGCGGTCCCGGGCGGTCCGGGGCGGACCCGGGCGGTCCCGGGCGGTCCTGGGCGGTCCCGGGCAGTCCGGGGCGGTCCCGGGCGGTCCGGGGCGGTCCCGGGCGGTCCGGGGCGGTCCCGGGCGGTCCGGGGCGGTCCCGGGCGGTCCGGGGCAGTCCCGGGCGGTCAGGCGCGGTCCTGGGCGGTCCGGGGCGGTCCCGGGCGGTCCCGGGCGTTCCCGGGCGGTCCCGGGCGGTGCTGGGCAGTCCCGGGCGGTCCCGGGCGGTCCCGGGGCGGTCCCGGGCGGTCCCGGGCGGTCCGGGGCGGTCCCGGGCAGTCCGGGGCGATCCCGGGCGGTCCGGGGCAGTCCCGGGCGGTCCGGGGCGGTCCTGGGCGGTCCCGTGCGGTCCCGGGCGGTCCCGGGCGGTCCCGGGCGGTACGGTGCGGTCCCGGGCGGTCCCGGGCGGTCCGGGGCAGTCCCGGGCGGTGCTGGGCAGTCCCGGGCGGTCCCGGGCGGTCCCGGGCGGTCCCGGGCGGTCCCGGGCGGTCCGGGGCGGTCCCGGGCAGTCCGGGGCGGTCCCGGGCGGTCCGGGGCGGTCCCGGGCGGTCCGGGGTGGTCCTGGGCGGTCCCGTGCGGTCCCGGGCGGTCCGGGCCGGTCCCGGGCGGTCCCGGGCGGTCCCGGGCGGTCCCAGGCGGTCCCGGGCCGTCCCGGGCGGTCCGGGGCGGTCCCGGGCGGTCCGGGGCGGTCCCGGGTGGTCTGTGGCAGTCCCGGGCGGTCCAGGGCGGTCCCGGGCGGTCCGGGCGGTCCCGGGCGGTCCCGGGCAGTCCGGGGCGGTCCCGGGCGGTCCGGGGCAGTCCCGGGCGGTCCGGGGCGGTCCCGGGCGGTCCGGGGCGGTCCCGGGCGGTCCGGGGCAGTCCCGGGCGGTCCGGCGTGGTCCTGGGCGGTCCGGGGCGGTCCCGGGCGGTCCCGGGCGGTCCCGGGCGGTCCCGGGCAGTGCCGGGCAGTCCCGAGCAGTCCCGGGCGGTCCCGGGTGGTCCCGGGCGGTCCCGGGCGGTCCGGGGTGGTCCTGGGCGGTCCGGGGCGGTCCCGGGCGGTCCGGGGCGGTCCCGGGCGGTCCGGGGCGGTCCTGGGCGGTCCCGTGCGGTGCCGGGCGGTCCCGGGCGGTCCCGGGCGGTACGGTGCGGTCCCGGGCGGGTCCGGGCGGTCCCGGGCGGTCCCGGGCGGTCTCGGGCGGTTCGGGCGGTCCCGGGCGGTCCCGGGCGGTCCCGGGCGGTCCCGGGCGGTCCCGGGCGGTCCGGGGCGGTCCCGGGCGGTCCCGGGCGGTCCGGGGCGGTCCCGGGCGGTCCCGGGCGGTCCCGGGCGTTCTAGGGCGGTCCCGGGCGGTCCGGGGCGGTCCCGGGCGGTCCCGGGCGGTCCCGGGCGGTCGGGGCGGTCCCGGGCTGTCCGGGTGTGGTCCTGGGCGGTCCGGGTGCGGTCCCGGGCAGTCCGGGGCGGTCCCGGGCGGGGTCGGGCGGTCCTGGGCCGTCCCCGGCGGTCCGGGGCGGTCCCGGGCGGTCCGGGGCAGTCCCGGGTGGTCCGGGGCGGTCCCGGGCGGTCCGGGGCGGACCCGGGCGGTCCCGGGCGGTCCTGGGCGGTCCCGGGCAGTCCGGGGCGGTCCCGGGCGGTCCGGGGCGGTCCCGGGCGGTCCGGGGCGGTCCCGGGCGGTCCGGGGCGGTCCCGGGCGGTCCGGGGCAGTCCCGGGCGGTCAGGCGCGGTCCTGGGCGGTCCGGGGCGGTCCCGGGCGGTCCCGGGCGTTCCCGGGCGGTCCCGGGCGGTGCTGGGCAGTCCCGGGCGGTCCCGGGCGGTCCCGGGGCGGTCCCGGGCGGTCCCGGGCGGTCCGGGGCGGTCCCGGGCAGTCCGGGGCGATCCCGGGCGGTCCGGGGCAGTCCCGGGCGGTCCGGGGCGGTCCTGGGCGGTCCCGTGCGGTCCCGGGCGGTCCCGGGCGGTCCCGGGCGGTACGGTGCGGTCCCGGGCGGTCCCGGGCGGTCCGGGGCAGTCCCGGGCGGTGCTGGGCAGTCCCGGGCGGTCCCGGGCGGTCCCGGGCGGTCCCGGGCGGTCCCGGGCGGTCCCGGGCTGTCCGGGGCGGTCCCGGGCAGTCCGGGGCGGTCCCGGGCGGTCCGGGGCGGTCCCGGGCGGTCCGGGGCGGTCCTGGGCGGTCCCGTGCGGTCCCGGGCGGTCCCGGGCGGTACGGTGCGGTCCCGGGCGGGTCCGGGCGGTCCCGGGCGGTCCTGGGCAGTCTCGGGCGGTCCCGGGCGGTCCCGGGCGGTCCCGGGCGGTCCCGGGCGGTCCCGGGCGGTCCGGGGCGGTCCCGGGCGGTCCCGGGCGGTCCGGGGCGGTCCCGGGCGGTCCCGGGCGGTCCCGGGCGGTACCGGGCGGTCCCGGGCAGTCCCGGGCGGTCCCGGGCGGTCCCGGGTGGTCCCGGGCGGTCTGGGGCGGTCCCGTGCGGTCCAGGGCGCTCCCGGGCGGTCCCGGGCGTTCCAGGGCGGTCCCGGGCGGTCCAGGGCGGTCCCGGGCGGTCCTGGGCGGTCCCGGGCGGTCCGAGGCGGTCCCGGGCGGTCCGGAGCGGTCTCGGCGGTCCCGGGCGGTCCCAGGCGTTCTAGGGCGGTCCCGGGCGGTCCGGGGCGGTCCCGGGCGGTCCCGGGCGGTCCCGGGCGGTCGGGGCGGTCCCGGGCTGTCCAGGTGTGGTCCTGGGCGGTCCGGGTGCGGTCCCCGGCGGTCCGGGGCGGTCCCGGGCGGTCCCGGGCGGTCCCGGGCGGTCCCGGGTGGTCCCAGGCGGTCCCGGGCGGTCCCGGGCGGTCCCGGCGGTCCAGGGCGGTCCCGGGCGGTCCCAGGCGGTCCCGGGCGGTCCCAGGCGGTCCGGGGCGGTCCCGGGCGGTCCCGGGCGGTCCCGGGCGGTCCCGGGCGGTCCCGGGCCGTCCCGGGCGGTCCGGGGTGGTCCCGGGCGGTCCGGGGCGGTCCCGGGTGGTCCGGGTCGGTCCCGGGCGGTCCGGGGCGGTCCCGGGCGGTCCCGGGCGGTCACGGGCCGTCCCGGGCGGTCCGGGGTGGTCCCGGGCGGTCCGGGGCGGTCTCGGGTGGTCCGGGTCGGTCCCGGGCGGTGCTGGGCAGTCCCGGGCGGTCCCGGGCGGTCCCGGGCGGTCCCGGGCGGTCCCGGGCGGTCCGGGGCGGTCTCGGGCAGTCCGGGGCGGTCCCGGGCGGTCCGGGGCGGTCCCGGGCGGTCCGGGGCGGTCCTGGGCGGTCCCGTGCGGTCCCGGGCGGTCCCGGGCGGTACGGTGCGGTCCCGGGCGGGTCCGGGCGGTCCCGGGCGGTCCTGGGCAGTCTCGGGCGGTCCCGGGCGGTCCCGGGCGGTCCCGGGCGGTCCCGGGCGGTCCCGGGCGGTCCGGGGCGGTCCCGGGCGGTCCCGGGCGGTCCGGGGCGGTCCCGGGCGGTCCCGGGCGGTCCCGGGCGGTACCGGGCGGTCCCGGGCAGTCCCGGGCGGTCCCGGGAGGTCCCGGGCGGTCCCGGGTGGTCCCGGGCGGTCTGGGGCGGTCCCGTGCGGTCCAGGGCGCTCCCGGGCGGTCCCGGGCGTTCCAGGGCGGTCCCGGGCGGTCCAGGGCGGTCCCGGGCGGTCCTGGGCGGTCCCGGGCGGTCCGAGGCGGTCCCGGGCGGTCCGGAGCGGTCCCGGCGGTCCCGGGCGGTCCCAGGCGTTCTAGGGCGGTCCCGGGCGGTCCGGGGCGGTCCCGGGCGGTCCCGGGCGGTCCCGGGCGGTCGGGGCGGTCCCGGGCTGTCCAGGTGTGGTCCTGGGCGGTCCAGGTGCGGTCCCCGGCGGTCCGGGGCGGTCCGGGGCGGTCCCGGGCGGTCCCGGGCGGTCCCGGGTGGTCCCAGGCGGTCCCGGGCGGTCCCGGGCGGTCCCGGCGGTCCAGGGCGGTCCCGGGCGGTCCCAGGCGGTCCCGGGCGGTCCCAGGCGGTCCGGGGCGGTCCCGGGCGGTCCCGGGCGGTCCCGGGCGGTCCCGGGCGGTCCGGGCCGTCCCGGGCGGTCCGGGGTGGTCCCGGGCGGTCCGGGGCGGTCCCGGGTGGTCCGGGTCGGTCCCGGGCGGTCCGGGGCGGTCCCGGGCGGTCACGGGCGGTCCCGGGCGGTCCCGGGCAGTCCGGGGCGGTCCCGGGCGGTCCGGGGCGGTCCCGGGCGGTCCCGGGCGGTCCCGGGCGGACCCGGGCGGTCCGGTAAGTCCCGGGCGGTCCCGGGAGGTCCCGGGCGGTACGGTGCGGTCCGGGCGGGTCCGGGCGGTCCCGGGCGGTCCCGGGCAGTCTCGGGCGGTTCGGGCGGTCCGGCGTTCCAGGGCGGTCCCGGGCGGTCCAGGGCGGTTTCGGGCGGTCCTGCGCGGTCCCGGGCGGTCCGAGGCGGTCCCGGGCGGTCCGCGGCGGTCCCGGGCGGTCCCGGGCGGTCCCGGGCGTTCTAGGGCAGTCCCGGGCGGTCCGGGGCGGTCCCGGGCGGTCCCGGGCGGTCCCGGGCGGTCGGGGCGGTCCCGGGCTGTCCGGGTGTGGTCCTGGGCGGTCCGGGTGCGGAACCGGGCGGTCCGGGGCGGTCCCGGGCGGTCCCAGGCGGTCCCGGGCGGTCCCGGGTGGTCCCGGGCGGTCCCTGGCGGTCCCGGGCGGTCCCGGCGGTCCAGGGCGGTCCCGGGCGGTCCCAGGCGGTCCCGGGCGGTCCCGGGCAGTCCGGGGCGGTCCCGGGCGGTCCCGGGCGGTCCCGGGCGGTCCCGGGCGGTCCCGGGCCGTCCCGGGCGGTCCGGGGCAGTCCCGGGCGGTCCGGGGCGGTCCCGGGTAGTCCGGGGCGGTCCCAGGCGGTCCGGGGCGGTCCCGGGCGGTCCGGGGCAGTCCCGGGCGGTCCGGCGCGGTCCTGCGCGGTCCGGGGCGGTCCCGGGCGGTCCCGGGCGGTCCCGGGCGGTCCGGGGCGGTCCCGGGCGGTCCGGGGCGGTCCCGGGCCGGTCCGGGGCGGTCCCGGGCGGTCCGAGGCGGTCCCGGGCGGTCCCGGGGCAGTCCCGGGCGGTCCGGGGCCGTCCTGGGCGGTCCGGGGCGGTCCCGGGCGGTCCCGGGCGGTCCCGGGCGGTCCGGGGCGGTCCCGGGCGGTCCGGGGCAGTCCTGGGCGGTCCGGGGCGGTCCTGGGCGGTCCGGGGCGGTCCCAGGCGGTCCCGGGCAGTCCAGGGCGGTCCCGGGCGGTCCGGGGCGGTCGCGGGCGGTCCCGGGCGGTCCCGGGCGACCCGGGCGGTCCCGGGAAGTCCCGAGCGGTCCCGGGAGGTCCCGGGCGGTCCCGGGTGGTCCCGGGCGGTCCGGGGCGGTCCCAGGCGGTCCCGGGTGCTCCCGGGCGGTCCCGGGCGGTCCCGGTGTTCCAGGGCGGTCCCGGGCGGTCCAGGGCGGTCCCGGGCGGTCCTGGGCGGTCCCGGGCGGTCCGTGGCAGTCCCGGGCAGTCCGCGGCGGTCCCGGGCGGTCCCGGGCGGTCCCGGGCGTTCTAGGGCGGTCCCGGGCGGTCCGGGGCGGTCCCGGGCGGTCCCGGGCGGTCCCGGGCGGTCGGGGCGGTCCCGGGCTGTCCGGGTGTGGTCCTGGGCGGTCCGGGTGCGGACCCGGGCGGTCCGGGGCGGTCCCGGGCGGTCCCAGGCGGTCCCGGGCGGTCCCGGGTGGTCCCGGGCGGTCCCGGGCGGTCCCGGGCGGTCCCGGCGGTCCAGGGCGGTCCCGGGCGGTCCCAGGCGGTCCCGGGCGGTCCCGGGCAGTCCGGGGCAGTCCCGGGCGGTCCCGGGCGGTCCCGGGCGGTCCCGGGCGGTCCCGGGCGGTCCGGGGCGGTCCCGGGTGGTCCGGGGCGGTCCCAGGCGGTCCGGGGCGGTCCCGGGCGGTCCGGGGCAGTCCCGGGCGGTCCGGCGCGGTCCTGCGCGGTCCGGGGCGATCGCGGGCGGTCCCGGGCGGTCCCGGGCGGTCCGGGGCGCTTCCGGGCGGTCCGGGGCGGTCCTGGGCGGTCCGGGGCGGTCCCGGGCGGTCCGAGGCGGTCCCGGGCGGTCCGGGGCAGTCCCGGGCGGTCCAGGGCGGTCCTGGGCGGTCCGGGGCGGTCCCGGGCGGTCCCGGGCGGTCCCGGGCGGTCCCGGGCGGTCCGGGGCGGTCCCGGGCGGTCCGTGGCAGTCCCGGGCGGTCCGTGGCGGTCCTGGGCGGTCCGTGGCGGTCCCGGGCGGTCCCGGGCGGTCCCGGGCGGTCCCGGGCGGTGCCGGGAAGTCCCGGGCGGTCCCGGGCGGTCCCGGGCGGTCCCGGGCGGTCCCGGGCGGTTCCGGGCGCTCCTAGGCGGTCCCGGGCGGTCCCGGGCGGTCCCGGGCCGTCTCGGGCGGTCCCGGGCGGTCCAGGGCGGTCCCGGGCGGTCCCGGGCGGTCTCGGGCGGTCCCGGGCGGTCCCGGGCGTTCCAGGGCGGTCCTGGGCGGTCCAGGGCGGTCCCGGGCGGTCCTGGGCGGTCCCGGGCGGTCCGGGGCAGTCCCGGGCGGTCCCGGGTGGTCCCGGTCGTTCTAGGGCGGTCCTGGGCGGTCCGGGGCGGTCCCGGGCGGTCCCGGGCGGTCCCGGGCGGTCGGGGCGGTCCCGGGCTGTCCGGGTGTGGTCCTGGGCGGTCCGGGTGCGGTCCTGGGCGGTCTGGGGCGGTCCCGGGCGGTCCAGGGCGGCCCCGGGCGGTCCCGTGCGGTCCCGGGCGGTCGCGGGCGGTCCCGGGCGGTCCGGGGTGGTCCCGGGCGGTCCCGGGTGGTCCCGGGCGGTCCCGGGCGGTCCCGGGCGGTCGCGGGCGGTCCCGGGCCGTCCCGGGTGTTCCAGGGCGGTCCCAGGCGGTCCAGGGCGGTCCAGAGCGGTCCCGGGCGGTCCCGGGCGGTCCCGGGCGGTCCCGGGCGTTCCAGGGCGGTCCTGGGCGGTCCCGGCGGTCCGAGGCGGTCCCGGGCGGTCCCGGGCGGTCCCGAGCGGTCCCGGGCATTCCAGGGCGGTCCCGGTCGGTCCGGGGCGGTCCCGGGCGGTCCGAGGCGGTCCCGGGCGGTCCTGGGCGGTCCCGGGCGGTCCGAGGCGGTCCCGGACGGTCCGGGGCGGTCCCGGGCGGTCCCGGGCGGTCCCGGGCGGTCCCGTGCGGTCCCGGGCGGTCCCGGGCGGTCCCGGGCGGTCCGGGGCGGTCCCGGGCGGTCCCGGGTGGTCCCAGGCGGTCCCGGGGCGGTCCCGGGCGGTCCCGGGCGGTCCCGGGCAGTC
Organism: Petromyzon marinus; assembly: GCF_048934315.1. Classification (NCBI taxonomy): domain Eukaryota; kingdom Metazoa; phylum Chordata; class Hyperoartia; order Petromyzontiformes; family Petromyzontidae; genus Petromyzon; species Petromyzon marinus. The sequence goes on along the minus strand of NW_027423421.1, from coordinate 18,937 downwards.
CCGGGCGTTCCAGGGCGGTCCCGGGCGGTGCAGGGCAGTCCAGAGCGGTCCCGGGTGGTCCCGGGCGGTCCCGGGCGTTCCAGAGCGGTCCTGGGCGGTCCCGGGCGGTCCCGAGGCGGTCCCGGGCGGTCCTGGGCGGTCCCGGGCGGTCCGAGGCGGTCCCGGGGCGGTCCCAGGTGGTTCCGTGCGGTCCCGGGCGGTCCCGGGCGGTCCCAGGCGGTCGGGGCGGTCCCGGGCTGTCCGGGTGTGGTCCTGGGCGGTCCGGGTGCGGTCCCGGGCGGTCCGGGGCGGTCCCGGGCGGTCCCGGGCGGTCCCGGGCGGTCCCGGGTGGTCCCGGGCGGTCCCGGGCAGTCCCGGGCGGTCCCGGCGGTCCAGGGCGGTCCCGGGCGGTCCCAGGCGGTCCCGGACGGTCCCGGGCGGTCCGGGGCGATCCCGGGCGGTCCCGTGCGGTCCCGGGCGGTCCCGGGCGGTCCGGGGTGGTCCCGGGTGGTCCGGGGCGGTCCCGGGCGGTCCAGGGCGGGTCCCGGGCGGTCCCGGGCGGTCCCGAGCGGTCCCGGGGAGTGCGGGGCGTTCCCGGGCGGTCCGGGGCGGTCCCGAGCCGTCTGGGGCGGTCCCGGGCGGTCCGGGGCGGTCCCGGGCGGTCCGGGGCAGTCCCGGGCGGTCCGGCGTGGTCCTGGGCGGTCCGGGGCGGTCCCGGGCGGTCCCGGGCGGTCCCGGGCGGTCCCGGGCAGTGCCGGGCAGTCCCGGGCAGTCCCGGGCGGTCCCGGGCGGTCCCGGGCAGTCCCGGGCGGTCCGGGGCGGTCCTGGGCGGTCCGGGGCGGTCCCGGGCGGTCCGGGGCGGTCCCGGGCGGTCCGGGGCGGTCCTGGGCGGTCCCGTGCGGTGCCGGCGGTCCCGGGCGGTCCGGGCGGTACAATGCGGTCCCGGGCGGGTCCGGGCGGTCCCGGGCGGTCCCGGCGGTCTCGGGCGGTTCGGGCGGTCCCGGGCGGTCCCGGGCGGTCCCGGGCGGTCCCGGGCGGTCTCGGGCGGTCTGGGGCGGTCCCGGGCGGTCCCGGGCGGTCCGGGGCGGTCCCGGGCGGTCCCGGGCGGTCCCGGGCGTTCGAGGGCGGTCCCGGGCGGTCCGGGGCGGTCCCGGGCGGTCCCGGGCGGTCCCGGGCGGTCGGGGCGGTCCCGGGCTGTCCGGGTGTGGTCCTGGGCGGTCCGCGTGCGGTCCCGGGCGGTCCGGGGCGGTCCCGGGCGGTCCCGGGCGGTCCCGGGCGGTCCCGGTGGACCCGGGCGGTCCCGGGCGGTCCCGGGCGGTCCCGGCGGTCCAGGGCGGTCCCGGGCGGTCCCAGGCGGTCCCGGACGGTCCCGGGCGGTCCGGGGCGGTCCCGGGCGGTCCCGGGCGGTCCCGGGCGGTCCCGGGCCGTCCCGGGCGGTCCGGGCGGTCCCGGGCGGTCCGGGGCGGTCCCGGGTGGTCTGTGGCAGTCCCGGGCGGTCCAGGGCGGTCCCGGGCGGTCCCGGGCGGTCCCGGGCGGTCCCGGGCAGTCCGGGGCGGTCCCGGGCGGTCCGGGGCAGTCCCGGGCGGTCCGGGGCGGTCCCGGGCGGTCCGGGGCGGTCCCGGGCGGTCCGGGGCAGTCCCGGGCGGTCCGGCGTGGTCCTGGGCGGTCCGGGGCGGTCCCGGGCGGTCCCGGGCGGTCCCGGGCGGTCCCGGGCAGTGCCGGGCAGTCCCGGGCAGTCCCGGGCGGTCCCGGGTGGTCCGGGCGGTCCCGGGCGGTCCTGGGCGGTCCTGGGCGGTCCGGGGCGGTCCCGGGCGGTCCGGGGCGGTCCCGGGCGGTCCGGGGTGGTCCTGGGCGGTCCCGTGCGGTGCCGGGCGGTCCCGGGCGGTCGCGGGCGGTACGGTGCGGTCCCGGGCGGGTCCGGGCGGTCCCGGGCGGTCCCGGGCGGGCGGTCGCGGTCCCGGGCGGTCCCGGGCGGTCCCGGGCGGTCCCGGGCGGTCCCGGCGGTCCGGGGCGGTCCCAGGCGGTCCCGGGCGGTCCGGGGCGGTCCCGGGCGGTCCCGGGCGGTCCCGGGCGTTCTAGGGCGGTCCCGGGCGGTCCGGGGCGGTCCCGGGCGGTTCCGGGCGGTCCCGGGCGGTCGGGGCGGTCGCGGGCGGTCCCGGGCAGTCCCGGGTGTTCCAGGGCGGTCCCAGGCGGTCCAGGGCGGTCCAGAGCGGTCCCGGGCGGTCCCGGGCGGTCCCGGGCGGTCCCGGGCGTTCCAGGGCGGTCCTGGGCGGTCCCGGCGGTCCGAGGCGGTCCCGGGCGGTCCCGGGCGGTCCCGAGCGGTCCCGGGCATTCCAGGGCGGTCCCGGTCGGTCCGGGGCGGTCCCGGGCGGTCCGAGGCGGTCCCGGGCGGTCCTGGGCGGTCCCGGGCGGTCCGAGGCGGTCCCGGGCGGTCCGGGGCGGTCCCGGGCGGTCCCGGGGCGGTCCCGGGCGGTCCCGTGCGGTCCCGGGCGGTCCCGGGCGGTCCCGGGCGGTCCGGGGCGGTCCCGGGCGGTCCCGGGTGGTCCCGGGCGGTCCCGGGGCGGTCCCGGGCGGTCCCGGGCGGTCCCGGGCAGTCCCGGGCGTTCCAGGGCGGTCCCGGGCGGTGCAGGGCAGTCCAGAGCGGTCCCGGGTGGTCCCGGGCGGTCCTGGGCGTTCCAGGGCGGTCCTGGGCGGTCCCGGCGGTCCAAGGCGGTCCCGGGCGGTCCGGGCGGTGCCGGGCGGTCCGAGGCGGTCCCGGGCGGTCCCAGGCGGTCCCGGGCGGTCCCGGGCGGTCCCGGGCGGTCCCGGGCGGTCGGGGCGGTCCCGGGCTGTCCGGGTGTGGTCCTGGGCGGTCCGGGTGCGGTCCCGGGCGGTCCGAGGCGGTCCCGGGCGGTCCGGGGCGATCCCGGGCGGTCCCGGGCGGTCCCGGGCGGTCCCGGGCCGTCCCGGGCGGTCCGGGGCGATCCCGGGCGGTCCCGGGCGGTCCCGGGCGGTCCCGGGCCGTCCCGGGCGGTCCGGGGCGGTCCCGGGCGGTCCGGGGTGGTCCCGGGTGGTCCGGAGCGGTCCCGGGCGGTCCAGGGCGGTCCCGGGCGGTCCCGGCGGTCCCGGGCGGTCCCGGGGAGTGCGGGGCGGTCCCGGGCGGTCCGGGGCGGTCCCGAGCGGTCCGGGGCGGTCCCGGGCGGTCCGGGGCAGTCCCGGGCGGTCCGGCGTGGTCCTGGGCGGTCCGGGGCGGTCCCGGGGCGGTCCCGGGCGGTCCCGGGCGGTCCCGGGCAGTCCCGGGCGTTCCAGGGCGGTCCCGGGCGGTGCAGGGCAGTCCAGAGCGGTCCCGGGTGGTCCCGGGCGGTCCCGGGCGTTCCAGAGCGGTCCTGGGCGGTCCCAGCGGTCCAAGGCGGTCCCGGGCGGTCCGGGCGGTCCCGGGCGGTCCCGAGCGGTCCCGGGCATTACAGGGCGGTCCCGGGCGGTCCTGGGCGGTCCCGAGCGGTCCGAGGCGGTCCCGGGCGGTCCTGGGCGGTCCCGGGCGGTCCGAGGCGGTCCCGGGCGGTCCCAGTCGGTTCCGTGCGGTCCCGGGCGGTCCCGGGCGGTCCCAGGCGGTCGGGGCGGTCCCGGGCTGTCCGGGTGTGGTCCTGGGCGGTCCGGGTGCGGTCCCGGGCGGTCCGGGGCGGTCCCGGGTGGTCCCGGGCGGTCCCGGGCGGTCCCGGGTGGTCCCGGGCGGTCCCGGGCGGTCCCGGGCGGTCCCCGGCGGTCCAGGGCGGTCCCGGGGCGGTCCCAGGCGGTCCCGGACGGTCCCGGGCGGTCCGGGGCGATCCCGGGCGGTCCCGTGCGGTCCCGGGCGGTCCCGGGCCGTCCCGGGCGGTCCGGGGCGGTCCCGGGCGGTCCGGGGTGGTCCCGGGTGGTCCGGGGGCGGTCCCGGGCGGTCCAGGGCGGTCCCGGGCGGTCCCGGCGGTCCCGGGCGGTCCCGGGGAGTGCGGGGCGTTCCGGGCGGTCCGGGGCGGTCCCGAGCCGTCCGGGGCGGTCCCGGGCGGTCCGGGCGGTCCCGGGCGGTCCGGGGCAGTCCCGGGCGGTCCGGCGTGGTCCTGGGCGGTCCAGGGCGGTCCCGGGCGGTCCCGGGCGGTCCCGGGCGGTCCCGGGCAGTGCCGGGCAGTCCCGGGCAGTCCCGGGCGGTCCCGGGCGGTCCCGGGCGGTCCCGGGCGGTCCGGGGCGGTCCTGGGCGGTCTGGGGCGGTCCCGGGCGGTCCGGGGCGGTCCCGGGCGGTCCGGGGCGGTCCTGGGCGGTCCCGTGCGGTGCCGGGCGGTCCCGGGCGGTCCCGGGCGGTACAATGCGGTCCCGGGCGGGTCCGGGCGGTCCCGGGCGGTCCCGGGCGGTCTCGGGCGGTTCGGGCGGTCCCGGGCGGTCCCGGGCGGTCCCGGGCGGTCCCGGGCCGTCTCGGGCGGTCTGGGGCGGTCCCGGGCGGTCCGGGCGGTCCGGGGCGGTCCCGGGCGGTCCCGGGCGGTCCCGGGCGTTCGAGGGCGGTCCCCGGGCGGTCCGGGCGGTCCCGGGCGGTCCCGGGCGGTCCCGGGCGGTCGGGGCGGTCCCGGGCTGTCCGGGTGTGGTCCTGGGCGGTCCGGGTGCGGTCCCGGGCGGTCCGGGGCGGTCCCGGGCGGTCCCGGGCGGTCCCGGGCGGTCCCGGGTGGACCCGGGCGGTCCCGGGCGGTCCCGGGCGGTCCCGGCGGTCCAGGGCGGTCCCGGGCGGTCCCAGGCGGTCCCGGACGGTCCCGGGCGGTCCGGGGCGGTCCCGGGCGGTCCCGGGCGGTCCCGGGCGGTCCCGGGCCGTCCCGGGCGGTCCTTGGCGGTCCCGGGCGGTCCGGGGCGGTCCCGGGTGGTCTGTGGCAGTCCCGGGCGGTCCAGGGCGGTCCCGGGCGGTCCCGGGCGGTCCCCGGGCAGTCCCGGGCAGTCCGGGGCGATCCCGGGCGGTCCGGGGCAGTCCCGGGCGGTCCGGGCGGTCCCGGGCGGTCCGGGGCGGTCCCCGGGCGGTCCGGGGCAGTCCCGGGCGGTCCGGCGTGGTCCTGGGCGGTCCGGGGCGGTCCCGGGCGGTCCCGGGCGGTCCCGGGCGGTCCCGGGCAGTGCCGGGCAGTCCCGGGCAGTCCCGGGCGGTCCCGGGTGGTCCCGGGCGGTCCCGGGCGGTCCGGGGCGGTCCTGGGCGGTTCGGGGCGGTCCCGGGCGGTCCGGGGCGGTCCCGGGCGGTCCGGGGCGGTCCTGGGCGGTCCCGTGCGGTGCCGGGCGGTCCCGGGCGGTCGCGGGCGGTACGGTGCGGTCCCGGGCGGGTCCGGGCGGTCCCGGGCGGTCCCGGGCGGTCTCGGGCGGTTCGGGCGGTCCCGGGCGGTCCCGGGCGGTCCCGGGCGGTCCCGGGCGGTCCCGGGCGGTCCGGGGCGGTCCCGGGCGGTCCCGGGCGGTCCGGGGCGGTCCCGGGCGGTCCCGGGCAGTCCCGGGCGTTCTAGGGCGGTCCCGGGCGGTCCGGGGCGGTCCCGGGCGGTCCCGGGCGGTCCCGGGCGGTCGGGCCGGTCGCGGGCGGTCCCGGGCAGTCCCGGGTGTTCCAGGGCGGTCCCAGGCGGTCCAGGGCGGTCCAGAGCGGTCCCGGGCGGTCCCGGGCGGTCCCGGGCGGTCCCGGGCGTTCCAGGGCGGTCCTGGGCGGTCCCGGCGGTCCGAGGCGGTCCCGGGCGGTCCCGGGCGGTCCCGAGCGGTCCCCGGGCATTCCCAGGGCGGTCCCGGTCGGTCCGGGGCGGTCCCGGGCGGTCCGAGGCGGTCCCGGGCGGTCCTGGGCGGTCCCGGGCGGTCGGGCGGGGTCCCGGCGGTCCCGGGCGGTCCCGGCGGTCCCGTGCGGTCCCGGGCGGTCCCGGGCGGTCCCGGGCGGTCCGGGGCGGTCCCGGGCGGTCCCGGGTGGTCCCGGGCGGTCCCGGGGCGGTCCCGGGCGGTCCCGGGCGGTCCCGGGCAGTCCCGGGCGTTCCAGGGCGGTCCCGGGCGGTGCAGGGCAGTCCAGAGCGGTCCCGGGTGGTCCCGGGCGGTCCCGGGCGTTCCAGGGCGGTCCTGGGCGGTCCCGGCGGTCCAAGGCGGTCCCGGGCGGTCCGGGCGGTCCCGGGCGGTCCCGAGCGGTCCGGGCATTACAGGGCGGTCCCGGGCGGTCTTGGGCGGTCCCGGGCGGTCCGAGGCGGTCCGGGCGGTCCTGGGCGGTCCCGGGCGGTCCGAGGCAGTCCCGGGCGGTCCCCAGGCGGTCCCGGGCGGTCCCGGGCGGTCCGGCGGTCCCGGGCGGTCGGGGCGGTCCCGGGCTGTCCGGGTGTGGTCCTGGGCGGTCCGGGTGCGGTCTCGGGCGGTCCGGGGCGGTCCCGGGCGGTCCGGGGCGATCCCGGGCGGTCCCGGGCGGTCCCGGGCGGTCCCGGGCCGTCCCGGGCGGTCCGGGGCGATCCCGGGCGGTCCCGGCGGTCCCGGGCGGTCCCGGGCCGTCCCGGGCGGTCCGGGGCGGTCCCGGGCGGTCCGGGGTTGTCCCGGGTGGTCCGGGGCGGTCCCGGGCGGTCCAGGGCGGTCCCGGGCGGTCCCGGGCGGTCCCGGGCGGTCCCGGGGAGTGCGGGGCGGTCCCGGGCGGTCCGGGGCGGTCCCGAGCGGTCTGGGGCGGTCCCGGGCGGTCCGGGGCAGTCCCGGGCGGTCCGGCGTGGTCCTGGGCGGTCCGGGGCGGTCCCGGGCGGTCCCGGGCGGTCCCGGGCGGTCCCGGGAAGTGCCGGGCAGTCCCGGGCAGTCCCGGGCGGTCCCGGGCGGTCCCGGGCGGTCCCGGGCGGTCCGGGGCGGTCCTGGGCGGTCCGGGGCGGTCCCGGGCGGTCCGGGGCGGTCCCGGGCGGTCCGGGGCGGTCCTGGGCGGTCCCGTGCGGTGCCGGGCGGTCCCGGGCGGTCCCGGGCGGTACGGTGCGGTCCCGGGCGGGTCCGGGCGGTCCCGGGCGGTCCCGGGCGGTCTCGGGCGGTTCGGGCGGTCCCGGGCGGTCCCGGGCGGTCCCGGGCGGTCCCGGGCGGTCTCGGGCGGTCCGGGGCGGTCCCGGGCGGTCCCGGGCGGTCCGGGGCGGTCCCGGGCGGTCCCGGGCGGTCCCGGGCGTTCGAGGGCGGTCCCGGGCGGTCCGGGGCGGTCCCGGGCGGTCCCGGGCGGTCCCGGGCGGTCGGGGCGGTCCCGGGGCTGTCCGGGTGTGGTCCTGGGCGGTCCGGGTGCGGTCCCGGGCGGTCCGGGGCGGTCCCGGGCGGTCCCGGGCGGTCCCGGGCGGTCCCGGGTGGTCCCGGGCGGTCCCGGGCGGTCCCGGGCGGTCCCGGCGGTCCAGGGCGGTCCCGGGCGGTCCCAGGCGGTCCCGGACGGTCCCGGGCGGTCCGGGGCGGTCCCGGGCGGTCCCGGGCGGTCCCGGGTGGTCCCGGGCGGTCCCGGGCCGTCCCGGGCGGGTCCGGGGCGGTCCCGGGCGGTCCGTGGCGGTCCCGGGTGGTCTGTGGCAGTCCCGGGCGGTCCAGGGCGGTCCCGGGGCTGTCCCGGGCGGTCCCGGGCGGTCCCGGGCAGTCCAGGGCGGTCCCGGGCGGTCCGGGGCAGTCCCGGGCGGTCCGGGGCGGTCCCGGGCGGTCCGGGGCGGTCCCGGGCGGTCCGGGGCAGTCCCGGGCGGTCCGGCGTGGTCCTGGGCGGTCCGGGGCGGTCCCGGGCGGTCCCGGGCGGTCCCGGGCGGTCCCGGGCAGTGCCGGGCAGTCCGGGCAGTACCGGGCGGTCCCGGGTGGTCCCGGGCAGTCCCGGGCGGTCCGGGGTGGTCCTGGGCGGTCCGGGGCGGTCCCGGGCGGTCCGGGGCGGTCCCGGGCGGTCCGGGGCGGTCCTGGGCGGTCCCGTGCGGTGCCGGGCGGTCCCGGGCGGTCCCGGGCGGTACGGTGCGGTCCCGGGCGGGTCCGGGCGGTCCCGGGCGGTCCCGGGCGGTCTCGGGCGGTTCGGGCGGTCCCGGGCGGTCCCGGGCGGTCCCGGGCGGTCCCGGGCGGTCCCGGGCGGTCCGGGGCGGTCCCGGGCGGTCCCGGGCGGTCCGGGGCGGTCCCGGGCGGTCCCGGGCGTTCTAGGGCGGTCCCGGGCGGTCCGGGGCGGTCCCGGGCGGTCCCGGGCGGTCCCGGGCGGTCGGGGCGGTCCCGGGCTGTCCGGGTGTGGTCCTGGGCGGTCCGGGTGCGGTCCCGGGCGGTCCGGGGCGGTCCCGGGCGGTCCCGGGCGGTCCCGGGCGGTCCCGGGTGGTCCCGGGCGGTCCCGGGCGGTCCCGGGCGGTCCCGGCGGTCCAGGGCGGTCCCGGGCGGTCCCAGGCGGTCCTGGACGGTCCCGGGCGGTCCGGGGCAATCCCGGGCGGTCCCGGGCGGTCCGGGCGGTCCCGGGCCGTCCCGGGCGGTCCGGGGCGGTCCTGGGCGGTCCGGGGTGGTCCCGGGTGGTCCGGGGCGGTCCCGGGCGGTCCAGGGCGGTCCCGGGCGGTCCCGGGCGGTCCCGGGCGGTCCGGGGGAGTGCGGGGCGGTCCCGGGCGGTCCGGGGCGGTCCCGAGCGGTCCGGGGCGGTCCCGGGCGGTGCCGGGCGGTACGGTGCGGTCCCGGGCGGGTCCGGGCGGTCCCGGGCGGTCCCGGGCGGTCTCGGGCGGTTCGGGCGGTCCCGGGCGGTCCCGGGCGGTCCCGGGCGGTCCCGGGCGGTCTCGGGCGGTCCGGGGCGGTCCCGGGCGGTCCCGGGCGGTCCGGGGCGGTCCCGGGCGGTCCCGGGCGGTCCCGGGCGTTCGAGGGCGGTCCCGGGCGGTCCGGGGCGGTCCCGGGCGGTCCCGGGCGGTCCCGGGTGGTCGGGGCGGTCCCGGGCTGTCCGGGTGTGGTCCTGGGCGGTCCGGGTGCGGTCCCGGGCGGTCCGGGCGGTCCCGGGCGGTCCCGGGCGGTCCCGGGCGGTCCCGGGTGGTCCCGGGTGGTCCCGGGCGGTCCCGGGCGGTCCCGGCGGTCCAGGGCGGTCCCGGGCGGTCCCAGGCGGTCCCGGACGGTCCCGGGCGGTCCGGGGCGGTCCCGGGCGGTCCCGGGCGGTCCCGGGCGGTCCCGGGCGGTCCCGGGCCGTCCCGGGCGGTCCGGGGCGGTCCCGGGCGGTCCGCGGCGGTCCCGGGTGGTCTGTGGCAGTCCCGGGCGGTCCAGGGCGGTCCCGGGCGGTCCCGGGCGGTCCCGGGCGGACCCGGGCAGTCCAGGGCGGTCCCGGGCGGTCCGGGGCAGTCCCGGGCGGTCCGGGGCGGTCCCGGGCGGTCCGGGGCGGTCCCGGGCGGTCCGGGGCAGTCCCGGGCGGTCCGGCGTGGTCCTGGGCGGTCCGGGGCGGTCCCGGGCGGTCCCGGGCGGTCCCGGGCGGTCCGGGCAGTGCCGGGCAGTCCCGGGCAGTCCCGGGCGGTCCCGGGTGGTCCCGGGCGGTCCCGGGCGGTCCGGGGTGGTCCTGGGCGGTCCGGGGCGGTCCCGGGCGGTCCGGGCGGTCCCGGGCGGTCCGGGGCGGTCCTGGGCGGTCCCGTGCGGTGCCGGGCGGTCCCGGGCGGTCCCGGGCGGTACGGTGCGGTCCCGGGCGGGTCCGGGCGGTCCCGGGCGGTCCCGGGCGGTCTCGGGCGGTTCGGGCGGTCCCGGGCGGTCCCGGGCGGTCCCGGGCGGTCCCGGGCGGTCCCGGGCGGTCCGGGGCGGTCCCGGGCGGTCCCGGGCGGTCCGGGGCGGTCCCGGGCGGTCCCGGGCGGTCCCGGGCGGTCCCGGGCGTTCTAGGGCGGTCCCGGGCGGTCCGGGGCGGTCCCGGGCGGTCCCGGGCGGTCCCGGGCAATCGGGGCGGTCCCGGGCTGTCCGGGTGTGGTCCTGGGCGGTCCGGGTGCGGTCCCGGGCGGTCCGGGGCGGTCCCGGGCGGTCCCGGGCGGTCCCGGGCGGACCCGGGTGGTCCCGGGCGGTCCCGGGCGGTCCCGGGCGGTCCCGGCGGTCCAGGGCGGTCCCGGGCGGTCCCAGGCGGTCCTGGACGGTCCCGGGCGGTCCGGGGCAATCCCGGGCGGTCCCGGGCGGTCCCGGGCGGTCCCGGGCCGTCCCGGGCGGTCCGGGGCGGTCCCGGGCGGTCCGGGGTGGTCCCGGGTGGTCCGGGGCGGTCCCGGGCGGTCCAGGGCGGTCCCGGGCGGTCCCGGGCGGTCCCGGGCGGTCCGGGGGAGTGCGGGGCGGTCCCGGGCGGTCCGGGGCGGTCCCGAGCGGTCCGGGGCGGTCCCGGGCGGTCCGGGGCGGTCCCGGGCGGTCCGGGGCAGTCCCGGGCGGTCCGGCGTGGTCCTGGGCGGTCCGGGGCGGTCCCGGGCGGTCCCGGGCGGTCCCGGGCGGTCCCGGGCAGTGCCGTGCAGTCCCGGGCAGTCCCGGGCGGTCCCGGGCGGTCCCGGGCGGTCCCGGGCGGTCCGGGGCGGTCGTGGGCGGTCCGGGGCGTTCCCGGGCGGTCCGGGGCGGTCCCGGGCGGTCCGGGGCGGTCCTGGGTGGTCCCGTGCGGTGCCGGGCGGTCCCGGGCGGTCCCGGGCGGTACGGTGCGGTCCCGGGCGGGTCCGGGCGGTCCCGGGCGGTCCCGGGCGGTCTCGGGCGGTTCGGGCGGTCCCGGGCGGTCCCGGGCGGTCCCGGGCGGTCCCGGGCGGTCTCGGGCGGTCCGGGGCGGTCCCGGGCGGTCCCGGGCGGTCCGGGGCGGTCCCGGGCGGTCCCGGGCGGTCCCGGGCGTTCGAGGGCGGTCCCGGGCGGTCCGGGGCGGTCCCGGGCGGTCCGGGCGGTCCCGGGCGGTCGGGGCGGTCCCGGGCTGTCCGGGTGTGGTCCTGGGCGGTCCGGGTGCGGTCCCGGGCGGTCCGGGGCGGTCCGGGCGGTCCCGGGCGGTCCGGGCGGTCCCGGGTGGTCCCGGGCGGTCCCGGGCGGTCCCGGGCGGTCCCGGCGGTCCAGGGCGGTCCCGGGCGGTCCCAGGCGGTCCCGGACGGTCCCGGGCGGTCCGGGGCGGTCCCGGGCGGTCCCGGGCGGTCCCGGGCGGTCCCGGGCCGTCCCGCGCGGTCCGGGGCGGTCCCGGGCGGTCCGGGGCGGTCCCGGGTGGTCTGTGGCAGTCCCGGGCGGTCCAGGGCGGTCCCGGGCGGTCCCGGCGGTCCCGGGCGGTCCCGGGCAGTCCCGGGGCGGTCCCGGGCGGTCCGGGGCAGTCCCGAGCGGTCCGGGGCGGTCCCGGGCGGTCCGGGGCGGTCCCGGGCGGTCCGGGGCAGTCCCGGGCGGTCCGGCGTGGTCCTGGGCGGTCCGGGGCGGTCCCGGGCGGTCCCGGGCGGTCCCGGGCGGTCCCGGGCAGTGCCGGGCAGTCCCGGGCAGTCCCGGGCGGTCCCGGGTGGTCCCGGGCGGTCCCGGGCGGTCCGGGGTGGTCCTGGGCGGTCCGGGGCGGTCCCGGGCGGTCCGGGGCGGTCCCGGGCGGTCCGGGGCGGTCCTGGGCGGTCCCGTGCGGTGCCGGGCGGTCCCGGGCGGTCCCGGGCGGTACGGTGCGGTCCCGGGCGGGTCCGGGCGGTCCCGGGCGGTCCCCGGGCGGTCTCGGGCGGTTCGGGCGGTCCCGGGCGGTCCCGGGCGGTCCCGGGCGGTCCCGGGCGGTCCCGGGCGGTCCGGGGCAGTCCCGGGCGGTCCCGGGCGGTCCGGGGCGGTCCCGGGCGGTCCCGGGCGGTCCCGGGCGTTCTAGGGCGGTCCCGGGCGGTCCGGGGCGGTCCCGGGCGGTCCCGGGCGGTCCCGGGCGGTCGGGGCGGTCCCGGGCTGTCCGGGTGTGGTCCTGGGCGGTCCGGGTGCAGTCCCGGGCGGTCCGGGGCGGTCCCGGGCGGTCCCGGGCGGTCCCGGGCGGTGCCGGGCGGTCCAGGGCGGTCCCGGCGGTCCAGGGCGGTCCCGGGCGGTCCCGGGCGGTCCCGGGCGGTCCCGGCGGTCCAGGGCGGTCCCGGGCGGTCCCAGGCGGTCCCGGGCGGTCCCGGGCAGTCCGGGGCGGTCCCGGGCGGGGTCGGGCGGTCCTGGGCCGTCCCGGGCGGTCCGGTGCGGTCCCGGGCGGTCCGGGGCGGTCCCGGGTGGTCCGGGGCGGTCCCGGACGGTCCGGGGCGGACCCGGGCGGTCCCGGGCGGTCCCGGGCGGTCCCGGGCAGTCCGGGGCGGTCCCGGGCGGTCCGGGGCGGTCCCGGGCGGTCCGGGGCGGTCCCGGGCGGTCCGGGGCGGTCCCGGGCGGTCCGGGGCAGTCCCGGGCGGTCCGGCGCGGTCCTGGGCGGTCCGGGGCGGTCCCGGGCGGTCCCGGGCATTCCCGGGCGTTCCCGGGCGGTCCCGGGCGGTGCTGGGCAGTCCCGGGCGGTCCCGGGCGGTCCCGGGGCGGTCCCGGGCGGTCCCGGGCGGTCCGGGGCGGTCCCGGGCAGTCCGGGGCGGTCCCGGGCGGTCCGGGGCAGTCCCGGGCGGTCCGGGGCGGTCCTGGGCGGTCCCGTGCGGTCCCGGGCGGTCCCGGGCGGTCCCGGGCGGTATGGTGCGGTCCCGGGCGGTCCCGGGCGGTCCGGGGCAGTCCCGGGCGGTCCGGCGCGGTCCTGGGCGGTCCGGGGCGGTCCCGGGCGGTCCCAGGCGTTCCCGGGCGGTCCCGGGCGGTGCTGGGCAGTCCCGGGCGGTCCCGGGCGGTCCCGGCGGTCCCGGGCGGTCCCGGGCGGTCCGGGGCGGTCCCGGGCAGTCCGGGGCGGTCCCGGGCGGTCCGGGGCGGTCCCGGGCGGTCCGGGGCGGTCCTGGGCGGTCCCGTGCGGTCCCGGGCGGTCCCGGGCGGTACAGTGCGGTCCCGGGCGGGTCCGGGCGGTCCCGGGCGGTCCTGGGCAGTCTCGGGCGGTCCCGGGCGGTCCCGGGCGGTCCCGGGCGGTCCCGGGCGGTCCCGGCGGTCCGGGGCGGTCCCGAGCGGTCCCGGGCGGTCCGGGGCGGTCCCGGGCGGTCCCGGGCGGTCCCGGGCGGTACCGGGCGGTCCCGGGCAGTCCCGGGCGGTCCCGGGAGGTCCCTGGCGGTCCCGGGTGGTCCCGGGCGGTCTGGGGCGGTCCCGTGCGGTCCAGGGCGCTCCCGGGCGGTCCCGGGCGTTCCAGGGCGGTCCCGGGCGGTCCAGGGCGGTCCCGGGCGGTCCTGGGCGGTCCCGGGCGGTCCGAGGCGGTCCCGGGCGGTCCGGAGCGGTCCCGGCGGTCCCGGGCGGTCCCAGGCGTTCTATGGCGGTCCCGGGCGGTCCGGGGCGGTCCCGGGCGGTCCCGGGCGGTCCCGGGCGGTCGAGGCGGTCCCGGGCTGTCCAGGTGTGGTCCTGGGCGGTCCGGGTGCGGTCCCCGGCGGTCCGGGGCGGTCCCGGGCGGTCCCGGGCGGTCCCGGGCGGTCCCGGGTGGTCCCAGGCGGTCCCGGGCGGTCCCGGGCAGTCCCGGCGGTCCAGGGCGGTCCCGGGCGGTCCCAGGCGGTCCCGGGCGGTCCCGGGCGGTCCCGGGCGGTCCCGGGCGTCCCGGCGGTCCAGGGCGGTCCCGGGCGGTCCCAGGCGGTCCCGGACGGTCCCGGGCGGTCCGGGGCGGTCCCGGGCGGTCCCGGGCGGTCCCGGGCGGTCCCGGGCGGTCCCGGGCCGTCCCGGGCGGTCCGGGGCGGTCCCGGGCGGTCCGGGGCGGTCCCGGGTGGTCTGTGGCAGTCCCGGGCGGTCCAGGGCGGTCCCGGGCGGTCCCGGGCGGTCCCGGGCGGTCCTGGGCAGTCCAGGGCGGTCCCGGGCGGTCCGGGGCAGTCCCGGGCGGTCCGGGGCGGTCCCGGGCGGTCCGGGGCGGTCCCGGGCGGTCCGGGGCAGTCCCGGGCGGTCCGGCGTGGTCCTGGGCGGTCCGGGGCGGTCCCGGGCGGTCCCGGGCGGTCCCGGGCGGTCCCGGGCAGTGCCGGGCAGTCCCGGGCAGTCCCGGGCGGTCCCGGGTGGTCCCGGGCGGTCCCGGGCGGTCCGGGGTGGTCCTGGGCGGTCCGGGGCGGTCCCGGGCGGTCCGGGGCGGTCCCGGGCGGTCGGGGCGGTCCCGGGCTGTCCGGGTGTGGTCCTGGGCGGTCCGGGTGCGGTCTCGGGCGGTCCGGGGCGGTCCCGGGCGGTCCGGGGCGATCCCGGGCGGTCCCGGGCGGTCCCGGGCGGTCCCGGGCCGTCCCGGGCGGTCCGGGGCGATCCCGGGCGGTCCCGGGCGGTCCCGGGCGGTCCCGGGCCGTCCCGGGCGGTCCGGGGCGGTCCCGGGCGGTCCGGGGTTGTCCCGGGTGGTCCGGGGCGGTCCCGGGCGGTCTAGGGCGGTCCCGGGCGGTCCCGGGCGGTCCCGGGCGGTCCCGGGGAGTGCGGGGCGGTCCCGGGCGGTCCAGGGCGGTCCCGAGCGGTCTGGGGCGGTCCCGGGCGGTCCGGGCAGTCCCGGGCGGTCCGGCGTGGTCCTGGGCGGTCCGGGGGCGGTCCCGGGCGGTCCCGGGCGGTCCCGGGCGGTCCCGGGAAGTGCCGGGCAGTCCCGGGCAGTCCCGGGCGGTCCCGGGCGGTCCCGGGCGGTCCCGGGCGGTCCGGGGCGGTCCTGGGCGGTCCGGGGCGGTCCCGGGCGGTCCGGGGCGGTCCCCGGGCGGTCCGGGGCGGTCCTGGGCGGTCCCGTGCGGTGCCGGGCGGTCCCGGGCGGTTCCGGGCGGTACGGTGCGGTCCCGGGCGGGTCCGGGCGGTCCCGGGCGGTCCCGGGCGGTCTCGGGCGGTTCGGGCGGTCCCGGGCGGTCCCGGGCGGTCCCGGGCGGTCCCGGGCGGTCCCGGGCGGTCCGGGGCGGTCCCGGGCGGTCCCGGGCGGTCCCGGGCGTTCGAGGGCGGTCCCGGGCGGTCCGGGGCGGTCCCGGGCGGTCCCGGGCGGTCCCGGGCGGTCGGGGCGGTCCCGGGCTGTCCTGGTGTGGTCCTGGGCGGTCCGGGTGCGGTCCCGGGCGGTCCGGGGTGGTCCCGGGCGGTCCCGGGCGGTCCCGGGCGGTCCCGGGTGGTCCCGGGCGGTCCCGGGCGGTCCCGGGCGGTCCCGGCGGTCCAGGGCGGTCCCGGGCGGTCCCAGGCGGTCCCGGACGGTCCCGGGCGGTCCGGGGCGGTCCCGGGCGGTCCCGGGCGGTCCCGGGTGGTCCCGGGCGGTCCCGGGCCGTCCCGGGCGGTCCGGGGCGGTCCCGGGCGGTCCGTGGCGGTCCCGGGTGGTCTGTGGCAGTCCCGGGCGGTCCAGGGCGGTCCCGGGCTGTCCCGGGCGGTCCCGGGCGGTCCCGGGCAGTCCAGGGCGGTCCCGGGCGGTCCGGGGCAGTCCCGGGCGGTCCGGGGCGGTCCCGGGCGGTCCGGGGCGGTCCCGGGCGGTCCGGGCAGTCCCGGGCGGTCCGGCGTGGTCCTGGGCGGTCCGGGGCGGTCCCGGGCGGTCCCGGGCGGTCCCGGGCGGTCCCGGGCAGTGCCGGGCAGTCCGGGCAGTCCCGGGCGGTCCCGGGTGGTCCCGGGCTGTCCCGGGCGGTCCGGGGTGGTCCTGGGCGGTCCGGGGCGGTCCCGGGCGGTCCGGGGCGGTCCCGGGCGGTCCGGGGCGGTCCTGGGCGGTCCCGTGCGGTGCCGGGCGGTCCCGGGCGGTCCCGGGCGGTACGGTGCGGTCCCGGGCGGGTCCGGGCGGTCCCGGGCGGTCCCGGGCGGTCTCGGGCGGTTCGGGCGGTCCCGGGCGGTCCCGGGCGGTCCCGGGCGGTCCCGGGCGGTCCCGGGCGGTCCGGGGCGGTCCCGGGCGGTCCCGGGCGGTCCGGGGCGGTCCCGGGCGGTCCCGGGCGGTCCCGGGCGGTCCCGGGCGTTCTAGGGCGGTCCGGGCGGTCCGGGGCGGTCCCGGGCGGTCCCGGGCGGTCCCGGGCGGTCGGGGCGGTCCCGGGCTGTCCGGGTGTGGTCCTGGGCGGTCCGGGTGCGGTCCCGGGCGGTCCGGGGCGGTCCCGGGCGGTCCCGGGCGGTCCCGGGCGGTCCCGGGTGGTCCCGGGCGGTCCTGGGCGGTCCCGGGCGGTCCCGGCGGTCCAGGGCGGTCCCGGGCGGTCCCAGGCGGTCCTGGACGGTCCCGGGCGGTCCGGGGCAATCCCGGGCGGTCCCGGGCGGTCCCGGGCGGTCCCGGGCCGTCCCGGGCGGTCCGTGGCGGTCCCGGGCGGTCCGGGGTGGTCCCGGGTGGTCCGGGGCGGTCCCGGGCCGTCCAGGGCGGTCCCGGGCGGTCCCGGGCGGTCCCGGGCGGTCCGGGGGAGTGCGGGGCGGTCCCGGGCGGTCCGGGGCGGTCCCGAGCGGTCCGGGGCGGTCCCGGGCGGTCCCGGGCGGTACGGTGCGGTCCCGGGCGGGTCCGGGCGGTCCCGGGCGGTCCCGGGCGGTCTCGGGCGGTTCGGGCGGTCCCGGGCGGTCCCGGGCGGTCCCGGGCGGTCCCGGGCGGTCTCGGGCGGTCCGGGGCGGTCCCGGGCGGTCCCGGGCGGTCCGGGGCGGTCCCGGGCGGTCCCGGGCGGTCCCGGGCGTTCGAGGGCGGTCCCGGGCGGTCCGGGGCGGTCCCGGGCGGTCCCGGGCGGTCCCGGGCGGTCGGGGCGGTCCCGGGCTGTCCGGGTGTGGTCCTGGGCGGTCCGGGTGCGGTCCCGGGCGGTCCGGGGCGGTCCCGGGCGGTCCCGGGCGGTCCCGGGCGGTCCCGGGTGGTCCCGGGCGGTCCCGGGCGGTCCCGGGCGGTCCCGGCGGTCCAGGGCGGTCCCGGGCGGTCCCAGGCGGTCCCGGACGGTCCGGGCGGTCCGGGGCGGTCCCGGGCGGTCCCGGGCGGTCCCGGGCGGTCCCGGGCGGTCCCGGGCCGTCCCGGGCGGTCCGGGGCGGTCCCGGGCGGTCCGTGGCGGTCCCGGGTGGTCTGTGGCAGTCCCGGGCGGTCCAGGGCGGTCCCGGGCGGTCCCGGGCGGTCCCGGGCGGACCCGGGCAGTCCAGGGCGGTCCCGGGCGGTCCGGGGCAGTCCCGGGCGGTCCGGGGCGGTCCCGGGCGGTCCGGGGCGGTCCCGGGCGGTCCGGGGCAGTCCCGGGCGGTCCGGCGTGGTCCTGGGCGGTCCGGGGCGGTCCCGGGCGGTCCCGGGCGGTCCCGGGCGGTCCCGGGCAGTGCCGGGCAGTCCCGGGCAGTCCCGGGCGGTCCCGGGTGGTCCCGGGCGGTCCCGGGCGGTCCGGGGTGGTCCTGGGCGGTCCGGGGCGGTCCCGGGCGGTCCGGGGCGGTCCCGGGCGGTCCGGGGCGGTCCTGGGCGGTCCCGTGCGGTGCCGGGCGGTCCCGGGCGGTCCCGGGCGGTACGGTGCGGTCCCGGGCGGGTCCGGGCGGTCCCGGGCGGTCCCGGGCGGTCTCGGGCGGTTCGGGCGGTCCCGGGCGGTCCCGGGCGGTCCCGGGCGATCCCGGGCGGTCCCGGGCGGTCCGGGGCGGTCCCGGGCGGTCCCGGGCGGTCCGGGGCGGTCCCGGGCGGTCCCGGGCGGACCCGGGCAGTCCAGGGCGGTCCCGGGCGGTCCGGGGCAGTCCCGGGCGGTCCGGGGCGGTCCCGGGCGGTCCGGGGCGGTCCCGGGCGGTCCGGGGCAGTCCCGGGCGGTCCGGCGTGGTCCTGGGCGGTCCGGGGCGGTCCCGGGCGGTCCCGGGGCGGTCCCGGGCGGTCCCGGGCAGTGCCGGGCAGTCCCGGGCAGTCCCGGGCGGTCCCGGGTGGTCCCGGGCGGTCCCGGGCGGTCCGGGGTGGTCCCTGGGCGGTCCGGGGCGGTCCCGGGCGGTCCGGGGCGGTCCCGGGCGGTCCGGGGCGGTCCTGGGCGGTCCCGTGCGGTGCCGGGCGGTCCCGGGCGGTCCCGGCGGTACGGTGCGGTCCCGGGCGGGTCCGGGCGGTCCCGGGCGGTCCCGGGCGGTCTCGGGCGGTTCGGGCGGTCCCGGGCGGTCCCGGGCGGTCCCGGGCGATCCCGGGCGGTCCCGGGCGGTCCGGGGCGGTCCCGGGCGGTCCCGGGCGGTCCGGGGCGGTCCCGGGCGGTCCCGGGCGGTCCCGGGCGGTCCCGGGCGTTCTAGGGCGGTCCCGGGCGGTCCGGGGCGGTCCCGGGCGGTCCCGGGCGGTCCCGGGCGGTCGGGGCGGTCCCGGGCTGTCCGGGTGTGGTCCTGGGCGGTCCGGGTGCGGTCCCGGGCGGTCCGGGGCGGTCCCGGGCGGTCCCGGGCGGTCCCGGGCGGACCCGGGTGGTCCCGGGCGGTCCCGGGCGGTCCCGGGCGGTCCCGGCGGTCCAGGGCGGTCCCGGGCGGTCCCAGGCGGTCCTGGACGGTCCCGGGCGGTCCGGGCAATCCCGGGCGGTCCCGGGCGGTCCCGGGCGGTCCCGGGCCGTCCCGGGCGGTCCGGGCGGTCCCGGGCGGTCCGGGGTGGTCCCGGGTGGTCCGGGGCGGTCCCGGGCGGTCCAGGGCGGTCCCGGGCGGTCCCGGGCGGTCCCGGGCGGTCCGGGGGAGTGCGGGGCGGTCCCGGGCGGTCCGGGGCGGTCCCGAGCGGTCCGGGGCGGTCCCGGGCGGTTCGGGGCGGTCCCGGGCGGTCCGGGGCAGTCCCGGGCGGTCCGGCGTGGTCCTGGGCGGTCCGGGGCGGTCCCGGGCGGTCCCGGGCGGTCCCGGGCGGTCCCGGGCAGTGCCGTGCAGTCCCGGGCAGTCCCGGGCGGTCCCGGGCGGTCCCGGGCGGTCCCGGGCGGTCCGGGGCGGTCGTGGGCGGTCCGGGGCGTTCCCGGGCGGTCCGGGGCGGTCCCGGGCGGTCCGGGGCGGTCCTGGGTGGTCCCGTGCGGTGCCGGGCGGTCCCGGGCGGTCCCGGGCGGTACGGTGCGGTCCCGGGCGGGTCCGGGCGGTCCCCGGGCGGTCCCCGGGCGGTCTCGGGCGGTTCGGGCGGTCCCGGGCGGTCCCGGGCGGTCCCGGGCGGTCCCGGGCGGTCTCGGGCGGTCCGGGGCGGTCCCGGGCGGTCCCGGGCGGTCCGGGG